>NC_141027.1:29330000-29630000 GCF_052040795.2 Danio rerio
CTGGAGCCGATGGCAGAGGTAAGCGAGTTCACTGAGACCTTAAGGCTCCAATGATAAGGGTTACGACTCAAACTTGAAAGTCATGCTAACGCTTGTTTAATATCAGCTAACTGCGCTTTATAAGGGTGACGTCACTCACCTTGTCATAAACCCGACTCCGTCCTGGTTGACCCCACCTGTCAGAGGCTGCTGATTTATGTGCTGAGCCAGCGGTGTGCTGAGTGCCAAGAGGAGCATGGCACAGCGGTGGATGACGGCATTGCAGGAGGTGGTGTAAAGATCCTGTCCCTCCTGAGGGGTCGAGCTGTTGCGTCGCTCTGGACCAGGCTGAGGAGGCTCTTCCTGCACGCTCATGCTTCCGGTTCGGTCCCGGTCCCTTCCTCGTGCTGCTTCTCGTGCTGATAGGAAACATTGAAAGATTTCTGTGTCCACCGAGACATGAGACACAGAGCGGCTGGGTTAGGGAAGCAGCCAAAAAGCATGTTAAAACAAAATTGTTCCCTCTGTATCTCCTAAATGTGACAGATGTGGTGGCGCAGAAGAGACTCTGGTATGTTTATTTTGGTTTTGTCCTGTTCTTTATGAGTTTTGGTTTTAATTGTTTTACAGTAATTATGGAACCAATATCCAACTTGACGACAATTTGGCTATTTTTGGATATTTAAATATAATGAACACCTATAATGAACACTCAACAGCAAGCCCTAATGGTTGGCATGATTACAGCTAAAAACATGACCTTTAGCTTTTAGTCATTCAAATGGACCAACTACTTTTTGGAAACCACATGGGGGCTCTTGGGAATCCAGCATTTTTAATTAGTAAATTTTCATCTCTAACATATATATTCATGTTTTATTTATTTTTTATTCATTTGTCCACTTTTTAAAAAATAAATGTTTATGCTACATACAGGTATGTTGTGTGTATATATGTGCTGGGGGGGGTTAATGACAACTATTCTGTACTATTTTTTTCTTCTTTTATTGGTATTGTACGGTTTTTGTTAACTATCTTTTAAATGTTAAATAAAACAAAATATAAAATAAAAATTGTCCACATAATGCTAATGTGTATTAGTGTACACTGTTGTATTAGTGTACACTATATGTGTACACTTGTTTAAAGGGTCACAAAACACCAAAACGCATTTTTTGAGATGTTGACAGTCATAGATGTTACCCACGTTGCTAAGAACATTATTAGGACACAAATAGTTAATTAAAAACTGAAAATTGGTTGCTTTGGCGTTATTTCGAGAAAATTCGTTCTTCCGGTTTGAAAAGAAATTTTTAAGCTATCTCGCGGCAATTAGATTATTGTGTAAATTCCAGCGTGGAGATTGGATGTCTGTACCGGCCGGTAAAATGTGACATTTTTGAGTTTTCAGCATTAATTCATGAGAAACACTTGGTTCGAACCAATCAGTGCACTATTGTGAATGAGGTGCAACTTTATTAATACGCATGTTAGCTTCGATAGCATGGTGACGCAACGATGTTAATCGTATTAATGTGCTATAATGTGTAAAAAACGATCAGGAAAGAAACATTCAAAAAGCAACTTATGTTTGTTTTTTTAGATAAAGGCAAATAATTCAATGACTGATGTCAATGTAAACGTAGGCAATGTTTATCTGCCCTGCATCTGTATTTGTGTTGCCGCTGTGAAAATCAGCGCGTGCATGTACTGAAACTCCCCTTTTCATGCAAACCCTTCCCTCTTTCGTCACTCAAGACTCCCACCTAAACAAAGCTAGACTCACTCACTTTCCAGACTTTTTCTATACTAGAGGTGTGAAAACACACTGCTGAGACAGGGGGGTTTCATGGCCCTTTAAAGGTACGCGTCAAGGTAAATGTTTTTTTTTTTTTTTTTAACAATAAAAAGTTTTTTAACTTTTTTCCTAAGAGGATGCATTTAATTGATCAAAATGATACTGATGTTACAAAATTATTTTATTGTAAATAATATTTAATTTCATAAACATTTAAACTACAAAATAATAAAAATGAAAATGTACTCAGCATTTACCAGTTTCTTTCTTCTGTTGAACAAAAAAAAGGATATTTTGAAGAATGCTGAACACCAGTGAAATTTGTATTAGGGAAAATAATATAACTGTCAATCGGTGCATCTATCAAAATATCTTCTTTTGTGTTCAACAGAAAGAAAAAAACTGTTTAGAAGAGGTGGAGGATGAGTAAATGAGGTAAATATTGTAAAATAGTAAAATAATGCAACCATGGTGATCTAAAAGAAACTGCCTTCAAAAACTTTTCGACAGTAGTGTACAGTACAGTATTGTGTGGTGTATTCAAACAGTGCAATTCACTGAATCACACATCACTGAAGCAATTATTTACAATATCTTAAAAAAAAGGAAACAAATTTAAATCATCTTTATTTATTCTATTCCAAATATGCATGATGTTATTTTGTATGCATTTACTCACATTTCCTCACACTCAATTGATTCTAAACTAAATGAATTTCTTCTGTTGAAAACAAAACAAAATATACTGAAGAATTCTGCCACAGACATCCATGATATGAACAAAATACAATGCAAGTCAATGGGTGTTTTCCTAACATTCTTCAGTATATTTTATTTATTTGTGTTTGGAACAAGTAGAAGGGGATTAAATGACAGACTTTACATTTTGGGATGAACTCTCCCTTTAAAATTAGTTTGTTCCCATTAATTAATTATTGTATAAACTTCCTTGGGGTTTTATAATGACAGTTATGATGTATGTATAACATCAAATTACACAAAGTAACAATTCACTCAATGCCTCTCGAAAGCCTCAGCCAACCTCAGCATAAGCACACATACACGCTTGCCTTGCACAAATGTGTGTGAACTCACTTCCTGCGGTCATGACCTCGTGTTCTCTTTCCTCCTCCTCGTCTTCTTGCTCCTGATGACCCTCTTCTCGTTCTCTCTCTCTGTCTCTCTCCTCCAGTTCAGCCTCCTCATCTATAGTTCGGGTGAAAGAGTGTTCCTGAGGGTCCATCTCCACAGAGTCCACATTATCAGAGATCTGCACACAGGAGGATAAAGGTCTTTATACATTGTCCAGTGTGATTCAAAAGTCAGCATGAAATGATAATAGTCTTTTTTACATTTATATGAAACTTGACCAGACAGTTGTGTTTTGCTATTGGTTCATCTGATTTTAGTGACAGGTTGTCCTGCCCTCATGATATTGAACATATCATTCGAGGAGAGATGCTGTTATAAATTAATTAATTACATATAAATTTACTTTTAAAACCGATAAGCAATAATATGGAGTATGGACAAATAATTCATAATAGAATTATGCATTTTCAATTTAAAAAAATAATAGTAGTAAAATCTGATATCATGGTGACTTAAATTTCTAATAACAAATTTGATCACTTTGTATTTGACTTTTTTCATTTTCAGGACTATTCATTATTATTGACATCATTCAATATTCATAAACAATTTGAACGTGCTTTTCATTAGTGCATCTTTTTTAAAGTTCTAAGAAAAATCTGTTCGAATGTAGTATGAGATGACGATTTAATGATTAAATCATGACAACACAAATTGTTTTGTGAACTACCCCTTTAAAACAACTATGCCAGTTCAAGTGCTTACTGATAAACACTTCAATGAACATGCACCCAATGATTTCACCTATTTAATATATAACTGCAGGTTAGCTATGCTTATATATAATAACTTGAACTGTTAAAAGTTATTAGTAACTAATAAAGTTGTGGTAACTAATAACAGGGTTTCTGCAAAATTCAAAATTTCTGCAAAATTCTGCAAAAAGTCAAATTTAAGACTTAAGACCTCCTATTTAAGACTATCAAGAATTAATTTTTTTAGAGATCTATAGGGCTAAAAGCGAATCATTATTTTAAAATGGTGCGGAAGAATTTATTTTCTTACTTGCCCGATCATAAAACGAACTTTAATTTTAAGTTTAACGAGTTTATTATTAATATTCTCAATAATGAATCACAATTTTGAGGATTTAAACATGTTCGAACACTCATGAAACTTTGCACACGTGCCAGAAGTAGTAAAAAAGTAAGTTTATTATAGGTTTCGGAAATGGGTGTGGAAAAATGGCTCGACAGCGCCACCTATGCACTTTTGACGGAGTGGCCCCTACACATGTACGATAATTGGCACACACATCAAACATGCCAATAGCTACCAAAAAAGTCTGCTATAGCAAAATCTCAAACTCAACATGAACTTCCTCTGCCAGGCAGTAAACCTAGGCGCAAGGTCCCTTTCATCACTGCTTGCACCTTTAATTCTAATTAGTTATTTCTTAGACACACATTTTAAATAACTCATCACAACAAGCAGACCCTATTTGTATACATACTAATAATAAAAAAACAATCTAACAATAAAAACTTTAATAAACTAAATGTATGCAGAGTAAACTATTATTAACAGTTATTATTATTAATTATAAATAGAGTTTTTCTGAAAGTTTTGTTGATATGTATTGTTGGGGATTGGATGAGTGTTGAATTGATTGGGTACCTTTACATAAAAAAAAGGAAAATTAAGACCCGTTTAAAATGATTTGAGATCTACAAGACAATATTTCAGTGAATTTAAGACTCTTTAAGGCCTACATTTAGTTCTTGAAATTTAAGACATTTCAAAACTTTAAGATCCCGCAAATACCCTGAATAACCTTAACTTTTCTGATTTTGATTGAAATACAATAATGTGCACTTTTTGTAGAGCTGCTTTGAAACAATAATTATTGTGAAAAGGGATATACAAATAAACTAGAGTTGAATTGATATTAAAGCACAAGAAGGACACAGCAGAATTAATTACACTCGTTTTTGCATATAGTAAAATTTGTAATGAAAAGTCATACTCTGCGTTCTCTTGATGACGACCGGGTCTGGATAAGTTCCATGTTCTTGCAAGCCAAGAGGCGATTCCGCACCTTATAAACACTGCGATACACTTCTGCCAGCAGTTTACAAGGCTGATATCTGCAGGACGACAGAAAACAAGAGAGAGAGATGCTTTTGTATAGTCAGCATTGTACTATTCTCCACAGTTACTTAGGATATGACTTCATACCTCCCCTCTCCACACGCCTGTCCGAGCAGCCCTGTGTGCTTCAGCAGGACAGCAAGTACAAAACGGGACACCGTGTCTAACAGAGCCTCGTTCGGCAGTGATGCGCTGTCCCAATCTACACAAACAAACACACATACACATATATTTATGAAAAAAAAAACAACAACTGAATGCATAATGCCATTAAAGATGATGTTCTGTACAAATTCAAACTGATAATGCTAATGATGAAATTAGGCTTGTTCATTCTATTAAGGCCAATATAAAGACATCATTAGGTTAGTTTGCCCCATAAAGATCTGGTTTATGACCAGTTGTAACACAACAGTAAATTTTATTGTATAACAACCTTGAGGTAGTAACACTGGAAAAACACAACGCATGGTTGTTATACAATCTGAAACATGACTAAGCTTTAATATTATGTCTGTTTTCAGATAAACAAATAGCTTTAATCAAATGAATAAACAATTGAGGCAAAGCATTAAGATCTGTTGACAACAAGGAACAATAACTATAATGCAGTGTTTGTTTTAAAAATGAAAATAAGGGTAAAACAATTTTCATTGACAATTTTTTTTGTCCAAAACTAATACTAAAAGGAAATACATCATCATGCAATACTGCTGATGAAAAAATACGAGACAAAAATTGGGTCATAAGTAAAAATTTACCTCATTAAAAATATAGATATAATAAATAAAATAAATAAATTAACTGAAAAAGGTAATTAAAAATATTTTTAATTTAAAAAAATACGACAAACATTTTAGTCATTCATAAATCGTTTACCTTAATAAAAATATATAGATATAATAAAACTTAATAAATTAAATGTAATAAACAAACATTTTTTGCTACAATCCACTGTATGCGATGTTGAGACTACAATTGAGAAAGAGTCATCATTTCAAAAACATGAGATTGGTAGAGTTAAACCATAACAGAGTGAAAGTTTATCATCTGCATGTGTTCTTAAGGCCTGTGACTGTCAGGCAAAAGAAATTGAACCATTTGTAACTTTAATAAATATTCATTTGAACTATTTTTACAATGAAGACTATACAGTGCTGTTTTACAAATGACTATTTAATTTCTGTCCCTGAATACTGTTTGACACCCAGAAAACCATAAAGCAATCTTTATTTTACTTTTATATTTGCTATATAAGCCTCAATATTATGTTCCATGTCCTACCCTTGCTGATGGCATAGTCTTGCATGTTTGACCAGAGGCTGTGTGTGGGCTCTTTAGTAGATCCAAGAGCCAAATCCACCAGCACACTCATGTCAGCACGCAACTGACAGTCAAACGGTCTTTGCTCCTCATTTCCACACAGAGCCACCTCCAGCAGAGAGCTAATGCACGCATCTGAAACACACATACACAATTTCTTTTAGCTTGAACATTACCAGTGGCGCATACATCTGTTTATACTTCTATAAAAGTGTGGTCACGTTATAGATGTCACATTTAAACCAAGCAGCTTTTCATCTTCATAAGCAACAACCAGTCATACAATTTCCATAGAAATGTTTGGATTTCACCAGCACAATGTCGTTTTGGACAATTAACTAAATGTACATTTCAAAGAGCAACAATACAGATGACCATAAGACTGAGAAGTATGTATGTGTGTGCATACCAAGCTGTGGTATTTCAGTCTCTAGGCCGTTACTAAAGAGTGGTGTTTTGAGCCAGTGGGTGGTGTGCTGTTCCTCTGCGGAGGGTGCTGCTCCCTGCAACATTCCTCCAAGACAACGTCCCACCAGCAGAGCTGCGGTGCGCTCCAGATCCACCAACCACACCCAGCTCTGTGCCGGTCCTGACACACACACTGGATCAACCAGATCCGGAGAGCCTACAGGGAGAAAACGGCAGGAAAAAAAAAAATTCTAAATGTATGAGTTGTGATTCAAAGAAAAAATCATTCAATTGAATATTACCGTAAAGTTAAAGAAGTTTAACACAAATCAGTCATTTTTGTGTGCAGAGTGACCAATAATGCTAAGCACGCACCACAAGGTTATCCAGCTGTTTTTAGGCTATTTTCCTAAAGGTAGTAATGTTTATCTTATGAGATTTTCTTTGCCTAAATTTGACAGAAAAAACAAAGCTAAATACATGAACACATTATATTCCATATTTGAAGCTGTTATCTAAAAAATTTGCTTACAGTAAGACTTTATTTGGCCGCAGTATCAAACATGACCACCAGTTGATATGCAGTTCTTATGGGTGATTATAAAATAAAAAAGTTATTATAAAAAAGTTGAGGTATATGCAGGGGCGGATTTAACCAATAAGCAAGATAAGCAACCGCCTAGGGCCCCTTGGAATAAGGGGCCCCCGAACAATGCCAAAAAGCCTATTGATCATATGGCTTTTTTTATACAATTTCTATCATATGTTGTAAAATCTGTCTATAATTGTTAAGATTTTCTTTTCAAAACCAGGCCCCCCATGAATAATGGAATGTACCTTCTTGTACTGCACATGCGCGAGGTGTGAGCGTTTGATCAAAGACTCCTCCAGCCAGCGTTGCCAACATAGTGACATTTTAGACCCCTCTAGCGCCAAATTTTAAAAAAAGGGACTAGCGAATGTTTTAGGTGTTATTGGAGATTTTTAAAGACTTTCATGTGTCCGCGCTGTACCATTCCTGACCTTACTCTTCGCAAAGAGCTGCGGGTGACGCCGTAAAGTAGATCTCTCCCCCGCCTCAGAGCACTCAAAGGCTGCACAGTACCACACAGCCATCTCTTGCACCTGCAGTATTGAGAGATCACTCCTCTGTATATCGACAGCAAATGTTTTAGCACCGCGAGCATGCGGTATTTCCCTGGTACAGACAAACCGATCTGCTTCTGCTCAGCCTTAAATGCAATAATTTAAATGGACCGTTTATTATTGTTTTGCTATTGTTCTCAATCACAGAGATTTAAGTGACACCAGTCTGCCAGCGATCAGAGTAAGGGCAGGTAAAGTGTGCAAGAGTGAGAATTGAAAACATTTAGGAAAAAAATAGAAATAAATCAAACAACGAAACGCAGCTTCCTCCGCGATCCTGCTGTCTGGCTGAAACACCTGTCAGATGATGAGCACTGTGAGCTGGTAAGAGATCGAGGGCCTGTTCAAATAAAATTTCCCAGTGAAACGACCGCCGATTAACAAACAGCAATTGCTCAATTCATATGAAAACAGGTGGAAAGATTAGTTTGATGGATAATGAATTAAATTCATTTAAATGTTTTTCTTTATTATTATTATTATTATTATTACTGTTTAAATCTAAATCACAAAAATGGCTAATTAACTGTACATCAGGGTGCCCAAACTCAGTCCTGGAGGGCCGATGCCCTGGAAAGTTTAGCTCTAGCCAAAATCAGACACACCTGGGTTAGCTAATCAAGCTCTTACTAGGCTTTCTAGAAATATCTGTGCAGGTGTGTTGAGGCAACTAGGAGCTAATCTGCAGAACTTGGACACTCCTGCTCTACATAATTTGTGAGCTTCATTCCTTTTAATTTTTTCATTAAGAAGATAAAGGTTTCTTTAAATATTAAAATATATCAAATATGCAAATACAAACATACATCTATGCATGCATACGTAAATAAATACATACAATTTTATATATTTAAAATGCTAGGGCCCCATAACTAGAACTGCTTAGGACCCCCAAATCACAAATTCCACCCCTGGGAATATGAACAGTATTTTTTCCATACTTTTGATAATATTTGTAGAGTAGATGCAAAATTTAAAAAACGTATGGCAAGTTTGATGTTGTTTGATTTGAATTTAGCCTCTAAAAATGTCCAAATAAAATGTACACGCAGAGTGATGTAGCAAATTAATGCTATCAAAAACCAGTAATGGAAACTAGAAATTTTGATACATAATTTGTCACGAAAGCTTTACGTTTAGACTATAACAGTATGGTTTAACAGTGACTACGTTTACATGGACATCAGTAATCTAAATATTTGCCCTAATCTGAATAGGACAATAATATGATTAAGGTGTTTACATGAGCAAAATGTTTTTGAATGTTACTTTTATGACCCCCTTTTACATGTTATAGCACATAATTCGATTAACGTCATTGCGTCACAATGCTATCCACATTTCCTCAGCCAGTTTGATGTAATGTTGATTGTTTCACTTTTAGTTTGTTGACTTTAACTACAGTTTGGCATTTTCACTTTCATTTAGGCCCCCGTGACAAACGAGATACTGGATGCGAGTATGAACTGCGGGAAGAGTGTTGTTTTAATGGAATTTGATACCAGATGCTGTATGGGGAAAAACCTCTGCATTTCACGATGCAGGTGCCTGTGTTCCTTTACTAACTCCTTGGTACAGAGAATAGTATCAAACAGCCGTGTGTATAGACTATCCTGTCAACAAAATGCAGCGAAAATCCTACATGTAATCCTAATAGTTTGATTACGGTGTTTACATGTTTGTACTGCACTTCGATAATGCAACTACAATCGGCATACTCCACATGTCTTAATCCAATTTCTCTTTAGTTCGAAAATGAAATAAGTCCAATTAAGGTAATAATAAAATAAAATTAAAATCGCTGTTTACATTATAAACTCTTAATCAGAGTATTGTCTTAATCATATTAAAATCGGATTATTGGTGTCCATGTAAACATACTCAATGTAACTAAATGATCTCAAAGGTTGAAGGGTGACAGTAAAAGTGTTTTAATCTATAACTTTCCCTATGTAACAAAAAAAATGTCTTAAACCTTTCCAACAATATATAGTTTGCCATGATAAGATTAGGATATTGCAAAAAAAGTTATGTAAACTTAAGCTTCATGGTGACAAGACAGTGACAGTTAAGGGGTTTAAAACTATTTTTGGTTTTAAATGCTTATATTGTTTTGGTCATGGGCAGATGGTTATAGGTGATGGACTAAAAAGGATTTAAATCTAGATCCAGCTCTGAAAACAAAAAAAACAATTCAAACATCTGAAGATTAAACTGAAGAAATGGAAGTGAAAGTCTGACCGTGTAGTGGCCACTGCAGCTCCTGCTCCTCTAGAGGTGTGGCTGCAGGCAGGAGTTTGTTGAGACGGTCCAGCGGGGGAAGCAGGTCCAAGAGGAAGCTGAGCAGAGGTCGTGCCACCCAAACAGGCAACAACAGCAACGACGTCACAATCTGACACAGCATACTGCCCGCTGCTGACATGTAGATCACATCTACACCATCCAGACAGAAGCAAATTTAGCAGGTTCATTAACATTTAAATGGGTGAAGCTTGAACGTGTGCACTCGCATACCCCGCAGCTTCTCACGCACGCTGCCATTCCCAGAGCTTTCTCTAAGAAGGGTTGCAGAGCGATTGAAAATATCAGTTGCGTGAGGAAGTAACAACTGCAGGTGTTTATGAAGAAGTGCCACACTACTGGAGCCCTGAAAAACACACAGACTTCTCAGACTCAATCAAATGAACATGTGGTAATGCGTGTTTGCTTGTGTGTGTGTGTGTACCTCTGTAACACTGTTGATGTGGCAATAGGCCAGCAGTTGTTTCTGCAAAGAGCAGAGCAGTTCATGGAGGTGTGCTGGTTGGCTGCTATCAGATGAAGATGTTCCCTGCAAGATCTTATCACTGTTCTTCTCCAGCTCTCCAAACGCCTGGTCCTTTCCAGTTAACACACAGAGAAATATTGAAGAGCAGGATGATGATCTTGGGCATCAACATAGCTACAATGTTAAGACTGGGTCATAAGATTGAAAGGCAGAGTTTCCACAGGTGTCACCAAGTTACATTTAAGACTTTTAAAGACAATTTTAAGACCATTATGAATGAAATTTTTGACTTTAACAGGGCTAAATGCAAAGGATTTCTTCAAATATCCCAGTTAAAAAAAGATTTTTACTTATCAAAAAAAAATATTAAAATTTAAATCATTTGATAATTTTTGATTTTATATTTTTATTATTATTTTTCAGATATATCCATTCACAAATCCTATAACCCTTACCAACAATAGAACAAAACATAGCTGTCAATTACTTCAGTCTACAATAATGATAATTTAATAGTAAAGATATAGGTCAGTATCCTTAGCAGTAAATAAACGGAAAACTTTTCAGCAAATGTTACTGTAAGAAATGTAAGTAAATGCTATTTTAATTAATGGTTAATTGAGATTGGGATTGTTGGTGATTGTATGGGTGTTAATGGCCAGATTGGGTAGCTACACATGAACAAAGGAAAATTAAGACCTGTTAAAAATATTTAAGAACTACAACACAATATTTCAGTAGATTTTAAACTTTTTTTAAGGCCTAAAATGTAGCTTTTGAGATTTAAGACATTTTAAGACCTCGCGGATACCCTTGAAAGGATTCAAGAGTTACTTAACTGACATGAAATTGTTACATAACTGACATAAAGGTTTTTTACTAGACAAAAGTTCACCCAAAAATAAAATGTTTCTTATCATGTACTTATTACAAACCTGTTTAAGTTTCTTTCTTCTTTTCTTTAGATCACAAAAAAAGACATACTAAAGAATGTTGGAAAAAACATCAATTGACTTCTAATTTCTGTTCCTGCAGTGAATTTCAATGGTTGCTGTTTTTCAACATTCTTCAGAATAATTTGCTTTGTTTTCAACAGAAGAAAAAAAATACATAAAATGTTTAGAACCATAAGAGGAAACAATCAATTTTTCAGTTAATTTTCAGGTCATTTTTGAGTGAACTTTCCCTCATGCGGTTAATGCACCTTGACAGCGAGATGTATATCAGAGGTTGCATGCAATATACAGCTTATGCAATATGCAATTTATCTTCTCAAATCAGTTCACATTCACTCAAAGCAGGGTTTACATTGATAAAAGCATAATGTGAATCACACTGACAACATGATTCTGCATGCCTCTGTCCTCAAAAACATACTAATGGGCCGATAAAGAAAATATAGAGTCGTCTTTGTAGGTTGTATGCAAAAAATAAAAGGAAAGCACATCGATTAACAAAACAATCTAAATGTTATAATAATTGTAATAATACTAATAATTCCTTACATTTATATAGCACTTTTCTAGACACTCAAAGCACTTTACACAATGGGGGCATCCACCCCCAGTGTGCAGCATCCACCTGGATGACGCGAAGGCAGCCATATAACACCAGCCTCATATCACAGACCAGCTGATTACTGTAGAGGAGACAGAGTGATGAAGCCAATTATGATATGGGGATAGTTAGGAGGCCATGATGGACAGAGGCCAGTGGGCAAATTTTGCAGTGCTGTGTGGGTCTGTGTAAGGTACGCTCGCTTATGTTTCTGTGTTATAATTTGTTCCATGTGTCTGAACCAATCCAAATAACTGTAAATTCAATATGGTTTAAAAGTTTATCATTCCTTTTTGGGGAAAAAAAGAATAGGTTAACAAGTCGTGCGAAATACATTTTGTTAAATGAGTGTTCAGAAACATTAGATAAGTGGATGAGCGCCGCTTTTTGTATTTTTGTTTATTAGTTTAGGGAGTGTACTTTATTGGCATCGCATACGCTGAAGATTTCGGTTTCTTTTTCACATTTCTATTCTCTTTAGTAAGTTTAGAGGGGATCTTGTGTTCTAGTTTATGTGGTTGCTGGTTTTGTTAAGTTCTTTGCTTTGGCGCCACTCCAGTTCCTTTTCCCCCTGTTACTTTTGACTTGATTACATTTCTGAGATTGCTTTTATTTATTTTCAAATGCACTGTACAAAGCTCATACATGCTCTTTTGTTGGCTTAATTTGTTTATTCCTTTATAAGGAAAAATTATTAAGCGTTAAGATTGTCTGTCCTTGTTTTTTCCATCCATTTTCATTAGTAATAATATAATTTTCTAAATGTGGGTTTTTGAAAATGAACTTCTAAGTTAAGTGAAATATCCAGCTAAGGCTTAAATCTGAAAGTGCACCATGTTTAAAACTATTGATTCATCTATAAGAGCCGACTCACACTGGTTCGAATGAATCGCCTCTGTAACAAGTCTTTAGCCGTGTCAGCGTGACATCAATACGCAACTTAAGCCTATTTGTTGTATGCGCAGAGCCGGGAAATTTGAAACCCCCTACCCCGCCCACAAACACAGTGGAAAGAAGAAGAGGAAAACAAACACTGTAGCAGATCCCGGTTGAATTAAATCGCAATGACGCTGTGCTCTGAAGCATGAGTGAAAGTTAGTGTTATTTTCCCTCCCCAAAGATGAGGCTGTGAAGAATCAGTGGTTGAAGTATATTTTTACAAAAATACCTCAGCATTATAGCCCTAGTTTTGTGCTGTGTTCCCATCATTTTTCTGACGAGTGCTTTAGCAATCTACACGCTTACAACAGGGAATTTATCGGCCATTTGTTAAAGGAAAAATCAGAAAAGACTATATGGGACTCTGTCAGAGCTTGACAGGAACTTTACAGTACACAATTCATGGATCAGTTTCTTCCTCCATTTCACAAGTTTAAGTAAATGTGATTAAAATGGTTGCCTCCTTGTTTTCTTTAGCTTGTAATTATGTATTTAATTGTGTTTTATTACTTCTAACCACTTGCACTGCATCAGATTAACTCTTTATATTCTTATATCGTGTCTAAAACCACGTTGACAACGCGACGGATGCAACTTTGTTTACTGATTTAATGTGTTTGTGAGCTTGTAATCTACTGCTGTTTGTCGTTGCTATGACCACCATCAGCTGTTTCTACACACGTGTGGCGGTCAAGTTTTAAATTAGTTCGGCTTTTGCTACTGTGTGGATTAATATTAAATGTGTGTCACTGTTTTTTCATTATGGTTAAGAATAGAGAAATATGCTGCTGCACTCCTCCATTGGGCTCACACATACACTCTGAACTCTAACTACTTCAACACTGTTGATAAGCCGTGGTGGGCATTTATCTGTCTCACACTGAATGCAGTCAACCAATCACAACGGACTAGGCCATCGGAACAATCAGCACAGATTAGCATCGTGCTAAGAAGGGGTTTGAAAAGAAATTAATCACTGAACGAATAATGGGAGTCATTAAAATAATTCTGGTAAAAAATGGCATATTATAAGACAATAAACATGTTGTTTGACCTTGCATGCATATCAGCCTGTTGTTGGAGACCCCGAATTCCAAAATATGACCTTTTATAATGCATAATAGGGGCTCTTTAATTAAGTTTTGAAATGATAGTTCACCAAAAACTAAACAAATTTACATTCCTTATTTACTCTCAATTTTCCCACCCTTTATTCATCCACATCCATAATAGTGGGAAAAGGTAAATCGCTACCAGATTCCAACATTCTTCAAAATATATCCTTTTGTGTTCAACAAAAAAAAAACTAATTTTTCTTCTTGGAACGAGTGGTGAATTTTCATTTTTGGAGGAACTTTCCCCTTAAAGAAACACATTTGAGTAAATGCTTATTTAACATATACATGTAAATCATAACTAAGAAACCTCTGCCAAGAACTGACCGTGTAAAAGCCCAGGTTCCTGAGTAGAGTTTTCATGAGGATCTCTGCCAAATGTGTGTCAGGATGAGTGTCAGAGTGAGTGCCAGGCACATGTGTGGAGTCGGAGGGCTGAGCGGGAGGTTCAGAGGCATCTGGAGGACAGCTGTACCCCAGCAGAGACGCCACATGAGTGTGATCCTGCAGACTAGTGAGGATTATGTCCAGCTGCATCCTCTGTGACAAAAGAAAAATACACATTGAACTGTCCAAGACGGATGCTTTTGTAAATTAACTTCTAATCTTTATAAACAGGCACCTGTCCTTTGGAGAGGCTCTCCCAGCGATCTGGTCCTTGAGGAAGGAGTGAATGCAGTAGCTCCATTCTCTCTCTCAGAGGAGGCAGCAGCATTGTTGCTCCAACAGACAGAGTCTCAATGACAGCCTGCAAAACACAAACATAGATCAGAGAAAAATGCAGGCCACAGTAACAAATATGTGAAAAACAACACAAACCTCCTGGATTTCATCTGGCACCGACGCGTCCATCAATCGGAAAAGCAGATTGCGAAGTGGACGTGCTTGTCGGCCCAAGATGCTGGTGGCGACGCCCCCTGCCAACGCTAGAGCAAGGTGATTGGATAAGAGCCGTAGACATAGCTTTAAGAAGTTATGATGCTCCCTGTTGGCAACAACAACAAAAAAGAACACAATTTACTCCTCCAATTGAGCAAGGCAACACATTTATTATTTAATTTAATATTAATAAAATTAAATTAGCAGCAGCAATTCTCAAGTGATATTTAATGTGCTGAAAAAACCTAATAGGCCCCAATTATCTAAGTTTTAGTCATGTCAGGTGACATATTGAATTATATGCAGATAAAAAATTAGCTGTGAGGGATATACATACATCTTTACAACCTGAAGGACCGTATAAGCCTCCCACATCATCTCAATTGAACTTTATTAAGCTTAAGTCCTGAAAGACGTGTCACCAACTGAACATTAAATATGCTGCTACCATGACTAAAGCCAATGGTGGTTAGCAGAATACACACTTGGAAGATGGAAAAGGCAGAGGTGGGATCTCATTGTTGATGCCGTCACAGTATCGTTCCAGAAACGAGCGGAGGTGAGAGAAAGTGCTTTCTTCCAGGTCCACACAGTACGGCCGATGCCAAGCTACCACTTGCCTGTAAAAACATACACAAGATTCTAGGCTGCAAAAACTAATTGATAAAATTAATAATCAAATGGGTCAATGAATGCTATCGATTAGTTGGGCTGCTCACACACAGTCAATCAAGGGAACAGAACTTATTGTTGGGACACAGGGTTAGAAGGTAACCAGCTCACCTAATGTTTACTCTTGTAATGTTTATGTTATTTGGTAATTAATAACCCACACATTTTCAAAGCAGAATAAAGTTATCTGACTTCAGCATTGTTTTTCAGATAAACAAAAATGTTCAATTAGCATGTTTCTTAAATATTTACAAACATATTATGCTATTTTTATGAATCAGAAGAGTAAAAAAAACTTAAGTACAGCACCTTTAAATGCCTCTAAGAAGACAGTAACCTGCCTGCTATGCAAGACTAAGGCTATGCTTTTGTGGCATGGAAGTAGCCTACCACAATAATCTTCATTGTGTCAAAATGCTATAATTTAGCAAATTACTATAGCAAAACGCAAATGCTTTTGTTTATGCTGTTTGCTAACTACGGGACATTCGTGTAAGATCAGTTCAGCTGTGACTTGCGAGCATCACATTGAGTAATCATCTCAAAAGCTGTAGTGATAATTAATTAAATGGCGCTACTTAAGAGCTACACATTGTACGTTTACCCATTTCATCTGATTTCTACCTTTCTTGTTTTAAAAAATAAATATTTGTTGTTTATTTATCATTTACAATTTGGATATTTCTACAAATTCTGCTGCTTAATATCTGATTGTTAGCAAGTTTATGTCCTGGTTTCATAATGTGAATGTAATAGAAGTGCAAAACTTGCTTTGCTTTTTATTTATTTATATTTTGGATATTTAAAGAAGTTTTACTGTATTAAAACAAACTTAGTTTTTCATTTAAAGTTTCAAATGTCAAAATTAAAGCTCAATAAACTCTGTATGCAGCTTTTGTATTTTTTTTAAATGTATACTTTTATACATCCATTTGTTTTATCGGATTAATCAAAAAAAATAAAAAATCACTATCACTATCAAAAAATTCATTACTTACCGCCCTAGTTAAGTCATACTTCGTATTTTCATAGCACTTTATGCAATATAATATACAGCTACCCAGAAAAAAAAATCAGTTGAGCAAATTTTAATTAAATTTTATTTTTACCAAGAAACCCATGACAAAGTGACAAAATTAAAAAATATTCATAAGAAATCAGACACAGTCGTGGGGAAAGGGTTCAACAGAACTGCTAACCTGTCTCTTGGGAGGGCAGTCCAAGCCAGACTGTGGGAGGTGCCAGCAGAGATCTGCTGAATGGCCACTCCATCTAAACCAATCACCTTTTTAGGTTTGGTGATAGGGCCGGTGGAATTCCCTTGACCGCACTGACCCATGGAGTTATTTCCCCAGGCATAAACTTCATTGTCTGCAACAGAAATATACACATGAACATTTTCAAATGCAAGCGCAACTATTCAACATTTGAGAAACTAGAATGAACTCAAAAGCACAGGACATTTTTTGTCCATACACATAAATGGCAAACGTTCAGTACACCGCGTCAAATTGTCTGTGACATCATTAGTGAGGCCCCCTCGCTTCACCTTATCTGAGTCTGAGTCAGCACATACCCTTCTGCTACTAATCTGACCCCGCTCTCTCTCTCTCTCTCTCTCTGCTATCTCCATATACAGTTCAACTCTTACAGTACTGCCCAAAAAGCAGCACTCACAAAACCAACAGCACCTAATCTCTAGCCTTTGATTATTGACTTTACAGTAGATATCTTTAAAGTGCAGAAAAAGCTGGAAAAAATGAAGAATTTATAAGGATGCAACATACAAACCTACATGTAATAATCTATTTTAAAAATGTATGTTTTGAAAGCATTGACTGCAAATGTCTACTTTAATGTTTCAAATAATATTTGTGAAAATAAAAAAAAAAAGGTCAAAAAAAGTATTCATTCGAATTTAGCATAACCTCTATACATACATGTAAAAAATTCAACCCGTTCTTATTAATACTTTTAATTAAATCATACAATGTAATTCACTGGAAAATATAAGATTCCATGGGATTTTTCATTTAAAAATAAATAAAACCGGCAAAATTTCTAAATAAAATTCAATTAGTCACCTAGCCCCATACTGGAACATCTTGATCTCTTGTTGCAATATTGAGCAATGTTATTATTTTACCAACTACTTAAGAATTTGCGTCTTTGGCACTGATAAGAAAAAACAGATGCAGGTCACGGTAGCATGACCAGGGCCCTCAGAGGGTTAAAAAACCTTAAGTGATTCTTACCATGTGATAAAGCGAGGCAGTGACTGTCTCCTATAGAGATGTCCACCACTCTGGTTGTGGCAAGTTCCTCAATCAGTTTTGGCCTTAAAGCTGTGGCCTCCGATGAACCACAGCCAAGACACGCACCACAGCCCCAAGCGTACACCTGCACAACAGTATCATAAATAATGGCGTTTATAATGAATACACACAGTACTGAACTCCTGACTGCCTCACTTTCTACAATCCATCATCAAAGCATAATAAACTACAAGTTAGTAATGCGTCATACCTGACCAGTAGAGGTGAGAGCCAGAGATGACTGACTGCCAGCACACACTTTGCGTATGAACATTCCCTGCAGAGCCTCTACCACCTTGGGTTTATACACTCGATTGGTGTCACCATGACCCAGTTTCCCTACAGAGAAGCAACTTTATAATTATAATATGTTGGCAAAGCAGATATGGTAATTCAAGAAGGGTTTTGATAGCAAAAGGCGAATTATAACATAATCTAACAATATAACTTAATATTATATAACAATATAATGTATAACGTAATAAAATATAACGTAATATAATATAATATAAAAGTAAAATAGTATAACGTAATATAATATAATATAAAAGTAAAATAGTATAACGTAATATAATATAATGCAATATAATATAACGTAGTATAGTATAATACAATATAGCATAATGTAATATAACGTAATAATATAACGTAGTATAGTATAACGTAATATAGTATAACATAATATAACTTAATATAATATAACGTAACATAACGCAATTTAGCATACCGTAATATAATATAACATAATACAATAAAACTGTAACATAGTATAACTTAATATAATATTGCATAATATAAAATAATATAATACAACAAAATAGAACATAACGTAATATGGTATAACATAATATAATGTAATGTAATATGATGCAAAGTAATATAATGTAACGTAATATAGTAATGTATTATAGTATAACGTAATATAATGTAACTTAATGACGTAATATAGCATAATATAACATAACGTAATATATAATATAATATAACATAATATAACATAATACAATATAACTTAATATAGTATAACGTAATAATATAATGTAATGTAATATAATATTATATTGTAATAAAATATAACATAGTATAACGTAATATAATATAACATAGCATAATATAACATGATACAACAAAATATAATACATTGTAATATAGTATAACATTTTATAATGTAACAAAATATATTTTAACAATATAATGTATCGTAACGTAATATAGTTTAGCGCAATATAGTGTAACATAATATAATGTAACAATGTAAAGTAACGTAATATAGTATAACGTAATATTGTAACAATATAGATTATCTTAATATAGTATAACGCAATATAATGTAATGTAATATAATGTAACGTAATATAATATAATATAATGTAATATAAAATAGCGTAATATAGAATAACGTAATGCAGTATAACGCTATATAATATAATATAATATAATATAATATAAATACTTTCCTCACCATTGTCTCCACCTCCAAAGGACCAAACTGTGCGTCCATCTTTGGACAGAGCAATGGTGTGGGAGCTTCCACAGGACACCTCACCCACATTACTGATGTCTTTAACTAGTGTGGGAATGTTCCTGCTGTTGCTGTCACCATGACCTATAATTGCAGACATATGCAATCAATGAAGAGATACATCATTTAAAAAAAATCCTAAGGAAAAAAACTAGTTTTTGGTAGGGATGGTTGAATGAGACACTGAATAGGGGCAATCACTTTGCTCGCGTAACAGTAGCTCCAAACACTGACTATACAATGGTTGCAACAAAAAGACTATCACCCATGTGAATCGCGTGAGTAAACTGTACAAATAGAAGTTGCACCGCATCTGTATGTATTTTAGCTGCTGTGACGCAAGCGCACTGATCACTCATGCTACAACATTCATCTCCTCACGTGTTGTAGCTGCAGTATGTATAACTCAGGATGTATGTTTTATGTGCATTTGCCTCTGCTTGTAAACTCATAAACAAACACTTGCGAAGAGTTCTTGAGATTGGCCAGATCAGGGACTACCGATCGAGTCACTAAATGTGATTATCAGCCGATACCAGTCTCCGGCCAATCGATAAGAGCATCCCTAGTTTTTGGACATGCTTATAAAGAGATAGTTCACTCAAAAGTTTGAAATCTGTCATCATTTACTCTCCCTTCACTTGCTCCAAAACCTTTATGAGTTACTTTTTTTCTGTTAAATACAAAAAAAGTTATTTTGAAGAAAGCTGAAAACCTGTAACTATCGACTTTCATTGTATTTGTTTTTTCTACAATGTCAATGGTTAAAGGTTTTCAGCTTTTTTCAAAGGATCTCCTTTATTGTTCAACAGAATAAAGAAACTTAAAGATTTGGAACCACTTAAGGGTAAGAAAATTTGAACTTGGGTTGAACTATCCCTTTAAGGCTCAGAAAATACAAAATTCATATATAAATTTTTTTTATTACTCTTTGACGTAAGATATACATTCTGAATATATAACTATTTAAAAAAAAATTGTGTGTTTTTTTGGTACGAGGTATTAATGGATGGACTATCTTTAAGAGTCAAAATTTTTATTTATATTATAGATAGAAAATTATCTACAAAATTATAGCTAGGACTTCCCCAAGTAATACTCCAAATCTCAGAATAGCAATTCATGAGCTCTTAAGGGCCAAGGTGTTTTTTTTTTTTTTTTTTTTTTTTTTTTTTTAGGGGTTTCAGCTTTATTTAATTGGACAGTAGAGAATTGACAAGAAAGCATGGGAGTAGAGATAGGGGAAGGATCTGCATAGGACAAGGCGGAATCAAACTTGGGTCGCCGCGAGCACCGGAGTGCATGTGTTGACGCACTAACCACTACATCACCGGCGAGGCCCAAGGTGTTTTTTTACATGCATTTTTTATTTCTCTTTGCTATTTGGGCTTATGGAACCTAATTATGGTAAAAACCTAAGTATCATCTTTTGATATGATGTATTTTTAGAGAAAAATGATGTCCATATGTGGACTCGCGGTTCGAATTTACATAAAACACTTTTTCCTGACTGCTTCATAATGCATATTTAACAGAGTTTTTTTTTTAACATGTTTTGACTATCAGAGAGAAAAAACATCATTTTCTTCCCATTTTGGACAGTTAAAAATAGTGTTTGGGACATTCCATATGCTGCAAAACAGTTGCAGGATGACACTGCATGTCTGTAACTAAATATAAAACATTCAAATAGCCACTTAAGAGCTAAAATGTGCTATACACGTATGTGGCCACTAAGCCCTAGGAGGTTAATATACATTTAAATATCTTAAACTAAAGTATATGGACAAAGAGAAATATACCTAATCGCCCAAAGTCACCCTCTCCCCAGGTGTAGAGCTCTCCATCCTCACTGACAGCAGCACTGTGTCTGTAGCCTGCAGAAACACAAACCACCACCTACAAACACACAGCAGAACACATTAATCAAATAAAACACACAGATCTGCTCTGAGAGCCCAAAAAAGTAATGTGAAGCATTACTGCATACCTTTCCTTGTAGAGGCCCCTGGATCAGTTTGGGGTATTTCTGAGTAGAGCTGTTTCCGTGACCCAGTTTGCCATAGTCTCCATCGCCCCAGCTGAACACCTCACCCTCACTAGTGAACGCTAATGTGTGGCCGTCTGAGCCTTTGGATGATGAAACTTTCTTAATGGCGCGGTGAGGTTCGAAGGTCAGCTTCTTAAGAGTGGACTGGTTGTTTGAGTCTCCCAGTCCGAGGCGACCATAACTGCCCTTTCCACATGCTCGAACTGACCCATCAGAGGAGATTACGAACGTGCAGTACTGGCCGGCTTCAATCTGAAAAACAGGAGGTCAGAAAATGTCCATTCCTGGCATGAATAAGTATACTATTGTTTTATAAATAACTATCCTGTTTAACCTCACCAGTCACAATGTCTATTTATTTATTTCTGGAAGCTTGTTGTTGGCTTTGGGTATGAAATTAAACGTTTAAAGGCTAAGTTTGTCATGTTCAAGATTGAAAATCTATTGCTGATGAGAGACAAGAATGATGCGGCACACAACGGCTTTATTTTGCCACAGTAGAAAAACTCCGATCATGAGCCTGTGGGCAAGAAGCAGCACTGATTTATCATAATAAACATAATACACAAAGTTTTTACTATATTTCTGCTTTGTGCAGTCTCATAAAATGCAAAACACAGAAAACCATCTTTGGTATTTCCCTGTTTTCTATAAAAACAAAGCAGAAATCAAGGGTATGTGACACTAGTTAAAGTTGCTTATTTCTCTAAATTTCTACATTCCTTGAAACAATGTAATACACAAGTCAGCAAAATAAATAACACTGTTCTATTGGTTTTTAAACATTTTAATGCAAACATCTGACATATTGGGCCTATAAATGAAATAATAGATTATTTTAAAATCAAAATGCATCAATATCGCATGACCAAATCAGTTTATACTTAATAATTATTATGAACGGTAGTGTAACATATCATGTAATCTCAATTGAAAACAATTATATTGCAATGCAACCTGACGGGTTCAGCTTAATTTCTATCATTTTAGATGAATGGCCATGTGATGCAGGTCATTGTTACAACATCAAAACCCATCCCTGCAAAGGTGAAACAAATGATGACGGAAAAGTCAAAAAGAGTGAATTTTGCGAAGTGGGAAAATGTACAGCAAGCTGACAAGGAAAATGACGTGGTCCCTCGCTACATTGAAACTCATGAAAAATGAAAGGGATGTTCTTGGCTGGTGGAAGATAAACAAACAATCCTACCCAAAACTTGGAAAATTAATCAGATCAGTAGTACTATGCATCGCGGCTAGAAGCAGCAGCAGTGAAAGGATCACCCTAAAGCCATCTACAGTGGATTCAATAATGCTCCTCGCAAAAAACACGTTTGCAAAGCCAAATCTTGGAGAGTAAAGAATTTTTAAATTATAACTAAATATTGTTCAATCATAAATGCATATTGTAGACAGAGTATATAAGCTAATATTGGCATTATTCTTTAATTATACACTGTAAAAATCTAAAATGCTGTTTTGGTCAATCTGAAATGCTTTTTTTTTTTTTTTTTTTTTTGGCAGGGACAGTGTACATTAATTAGCATTTCTGCAATTGCACCAGAATTAGAAAGAAGGCTATTTTTCATCTGTTGTCCCTGAACAATCTACAAAAAACAATACAAGAATAATACAATCTATCAAACATAGTTAAAAAGTACTAAAAAAGACAAGGTTATGTAGATGTTAATAAGAAATGAATATTTACAAATTAAACTAAAACACCAATAGAGAGTAATAGAGATGAAAATAGTTGACACATTTAAACAACAAATCATTAAGATGGTAGGTATAAATGGAAACATGCTAGGTTAATTCTAATAGGAATGATGACACATCTGCTTCTCTATAAACCATGTTTTTAACCGTTTTTTAGCCTTAACTGTTTCAATATTAGTATTGTTATATTATTAGTGACCTCCAGAATCAACAGCGTCTGTGCTCCATGTCTCACCCCTTTAAACATCACCGCGCGTTCACTGCATGTCAGGATTGCCATCTGAGGCACAAGTCATTTATTAAATGGAGAAAAGATTCACTCAGCTGTATTACTGTTGATATTTGGCACCAGTTAATCAGGAATAGATTACTTTGTTCTCTTTGACTCGTTGGATGAAAACGCTGCTTTATTGCAAGTCTTTGTGCAAAACTGGAATATCGCATAAAAGTTCATTTACATTTTTGAAAACATAGCCACAGTCGACTTAAGGCTGGATTGTGAAGAGAAGTGGCGAAACAAATCCTGCAGAGCCTTTATCTTAATTTCGTTATTGCCAAATACAGTCATAATTTAGAATTTATTTTAATTTGGTAAGAAAGCCTTATTTTTATTGGTGTGTTGGCCAATTTAACTGCTAAGTGTATGTACCTTGGCCTATTTAGAGTGCTGAGACGTTATCATGTTACAGAAGACTTATTTTATTTCTTTGTTCCAACTTCTAAGTGGCATATACATTTGTTATGAATAAATTATGTTAAAACACATATAAACGACTTATTCTTGAAAAAAGGTGAAAGAGCTGTGTGCATGTTCACATCTTAATAATGTCTGGCTGTAAACGGGTTCAGGCTTTTAAAAAGCTGTCAATCAAAATGTACTTGTTGGGCTCAGGCCTAGCTTTTATGGCCCGTTTACAGCTATAATGCAATTCTGACTATGCTATGCAAGACATAAAAAGCATAAAACCGAATTCAACTAACGTAAAAATCAAAGGAAGAATGAAAAAAATAAGAATAATCTGAGGATGCTTTCTACCGTTTGTGCATCACTGAAGCTGGGAGCAAGTTTGGGCTGGAGGATCTTCTCTTGAGTTCCCTCTACAAGCTGATGGCTGCTGTTGCTGCCCCACACATAGACCTCGCAGGTCTCAGATACCATGGCTGCTTCACCTGCCTGGATGCTATCCGGACTCGCACATGTTCTTGAGTAGTCTGAGGCCATGCGGCACACCTGTGACATCAGGACAACTGATTAATTAAAATAAAAACTGGTATGATTTATCATTCAAACAATCTATTTTTTTGATACAGCAAAATAGACTGGAAAACTGGATTCAGGAGAACAAAAGAATTGCTCACAACAGTAATAAAAAGATAATGAAGTGAAAGGAAAACATCTGACAATTGTTTTAGAATGCAAGGCAAATTTTAAAGAAAAAGTTAAGAATTCAGAAAATTTGAAAATAATTAAGATAACTTTAAAATTCTCTCATTATTTAGATTTGCTAGATTAATTAAGAAGTGGGTTTCAGCAAAATGTAAATGTTCATTTTACTTTATATCCTAATGTTTTTTCAGGATATACAGAATGTTAGTTTCTGTTTCTTTCACTTTAAATGGTACTTTTTACAGTAAAAATAAAATTGTTTTTATACAGTTGTTTTACATATTTATAACCATGTTACCTCCTCAAACAGGCAAAGTGCAGCTTCATATAAGGAACAAAGGCCATCAGCAGTGCGGGTCGGTTCTCTCCACTGGCTCCGGTCAGCAGAAGAACCCTAAAATCACCACACAACCAGTCGTTTAACAATATCATTTGTGAAAGCAGATTGGTTTCTGTGTTTGAGAGTTTCAATCAGCACCATACCAGTGATCGTCTCATCTGCATCAGAATGTTCATGAAGCAGTCGTATCCCATCAGCCCCTCCTGGCTCTGCTCCAGACTGCTGACTCCCGCTGATGCGGCGAGGGCCATCTCAACCCACTCCAGCAGGTACCTCAGAGACCCTCGTTGCGCCGCCAAGCCTAACAGAAGCTCACACGCTAACCTTCGTCCCACCACATCAGCCCCAGAGTTCCGCATGGTCACTCCTTTCAGAAACGAAGTGACCTGAGCCAAGCAGTCCAAACCCATGGGAGGGATCTTACTCTCGTTGGCCAAAGACAGCGGCGGAAGCGAACCCACTACTTCGATGGCTGTGGTGATGACATCATTGCAAAGGTTGATCCCAGGACCGGCCGGAGGAAGCGTCCAGCTTTGCCGGAGCAAAGCAAAAAGCAAGCTTAGACCCGTCCGAACACCCATTTCAATAAGAGCATCTGTGCTAGATCGCGGCCGCTCGCTTACCGCTTGCAAGTCCGCAGAACCCATAGTATTTTCGGTCGAGTGCTGCTGCTGTTTGACTTTGCCCTTGTCATGGTATTTGTTAGAAAGTGCATAAAAAACCCGCTGCAGGACCAGCAGCCGCTTGCGAAGGGCAGTGGCAAACGGCGAGTCTGAGCACACCGTCTTGGCCAGAGCGAGTTGACTGGCCAGCAGGGCGTCCAGATAATGCTCCTGTTCATCACTAGACAGACACTCTCGCTCAAAGTCCGGCAGCTGAGGGCCCTTCAGACAGAGCACTTGCTGAGGGAGGACCACCACCTCCTTATTGGTCAGCAATTTCCCATAGAGCAGCGCCACGCCCTCACGGGTGGAGATGGACTCACTGTCCTCGGAGATCCAGGAGCTGTTGAGGTGCTCCAGCCATTTGAGTTTTACTGGAGGTATCATCGCAGCCATGGTGCCACCTTACACCCTCCACGTCACATCTGAGAGATAAAGAGGAACAGTGAATACACAATAAATGTGATATATAAATGATCACTGCTTGCCAAGTGAATCTAGAGGTGTATGAAAGTATTAAAACCTGCTCGGACTAAACTACTCAACAGGTTCTTCCCACAGGTTGTTAAAGCCCTCAACTCCAGTCAATTTACCCCCTTTTGAAATCTCATCCACACCAACTGCCCTCTCCATGCATTCCTAAGTATGTCCCATACAGGTGTGTGTGCTTTGGTACAATACATCCCTTTTGCACAATATTCAGCTTTAATACCTCTCCTGCACAATATCCTGCACAACATTGTTTAGTCTCATGTAAAAGTACTTGTATAGCCTGCCTTATGTGTACAGTTGAGTATCTTTTAGTATATATTAGTTATGAATATGTTTTTCTTAATTAGCTCTTATGTCCAGTGTTGTGTTTGTAAATATGGTTAATTAATGTAGCATCGTTATCCTGCAAGACACGACATTTTGTAGTGTCTTCCGCTTGCCGCTGTATGTGAGCATAGTAATAAACAAGGGTGAAGGGTTAAGAGGCAGGACAAGAGCTGTAACTGGCAAAATATTGCATGGCTATCAGCCAATCAGATTAAAAAACCAGACAGAACTGTTGTATAAATATACAATATATATAAAATAATGATAAATCAATATATAAATGTGTGTGTGTGTGTGTATATATATATATATATATATATATATATATATATATATATATATATACACATATAGATATATATATATATATATATATATATATATATATATATATATATATATATACAATATAATATTTTATATTACATAATATTTATTATTTAAAAAAATTACTAACCCTAATCTATTGAATAGTGTACAATATCAACAGATAGGGATTCTTTTTTTTTCTCATCTTTACCGTCTGAAAATAATCATGTTACAGATTTTTCGCTAAATAAATTGTTAAATTAATGTTAACAATCTCATTTAAATTCCAAGAGAAACAAGTATTCCTTGCTCAACTGAAACTAAACCGGGCATTTCCTGTTGAAATAGTCATAAAACATTTACAGTTCACTTGACAATTGTTGACGATCTACCTCTCCGCATACTGACTTAACCATCGCAAATAATAATGCAAAATCATGAAATAGTCATTCAGCCTAAAACCATTTTGATTCTGAGAAATAGACTTGAAGAGAACTGCCCCATTCAGAGGGTTCATCAAGTGTAGATCAGGCAGTGATGACACATACTTGTCAGCTTGCCAATGTACCTACTGACGCCTGGAAACCGTACAGCAAAATGACAGCCTTTTGCTGCTCAGCCTGAACACACACATGTAGAAAGGTAGGTCTTAGGTCAAACCACTGATTATTAACTTATTCATCTAGTCAGCCAAATTCCCATAAGTAGGCCAACGTTGCACTTTTTGTGGATCAGAATTTCATCTTCTTAAACTATGATCTGCAGAATCTTACAAGAAATTTGCCCAAACGTATGATAGTATTAATTTATGATGCCAACAAATGTTTTTTTTGCAATTATTTCTGAAGCTTTTATAAGCATGATATTGAAAAAAGCAGCAAGAAAGGGTTATTTTTACAGTATAATAAAAAACAACAACTCTATGTCTGTGTATTGCATTATTGTATGAAAACATCTAGAGCAAAAACGAAACTGAAAAAAATGATAAAGGTCAAAAGTTAACATAACAATAAGGTCACATTAGTAGATATTAGTTAATATGCATTAACATGCAGTAAGATATAGAGCTCTACATATGCTTGAGATGTAAAAGATGGTTTAAAAGTCAGAAGCATTCAGTTGTACAGTATTTTTGATTTCAAAGAGTTATTAAATATCTACAATACCTACAATATCAATCATCTGTTTAGTTTAATAAACTAAAATTACAAAATGGAACCCTATTGTAAAGCAATAACAAACTAAATCTGAACATTTTCACTCTACGTATAAATTGGAGAGCAGAACAATGAAATTGTTTCAAATTAAAGCCTAATAAGTCTTTAAGCATTTGGTGCTGTGATGAACATGACTGTTAATATATTAGTTTGAGCATTCCTAAAAACTAAATAATTATTCACGGTTTTGAATTGCTCACAGAATATCAATATCATGCATGTTCATCATCAACATATAGTGTGCTTCTGAATATTGCCTGAGATCTGACAGATGAATTTAATAGTAATATTTATTGCATACAAAGTACACCACTCCAGTCATGTACCTCCTTTATCATGTTTAAATTCTATCATAATTACATGAGTAAGACTGATTGACAGACCATAGCCTATATTGGCAGCAGTTTTGCTGTAGATGCACAGCATGCAGACAGAATACGAGTAAACATATTTCTATAATAACCGGGCTTCATATTATCAGGAGTAAAAGTCTTGCAAGATTTTCCAGCCTGTTATTCCACATAACACAACTCGTCTATTAAGTTACAGGTTGTCGGTTAATGCTTTAGTGCAAATGTTATATTAACCAATTCCTCGGCTCTATAATGGTGACATCCTGATCCTGCAAACAAGCATTTTAATTGCCAGTGAAAACTAGGGTGATTTTTCCACCCACCTGTTTGAATTACGATGACTAAAGGTGTTGGTTTTGACAGTCTTGCGGTTTGCTTATTCATTCAGCTGGCTAACCTATAGTTTCACATAGCATAGCCAACCTTGCGTAAAATGTATTCTCCACCAATATGTCTGCTTAAATGTGTTCAGTACACTTGTTTCGTATTTATCACATCTATAAAAAAGCAGCGCGTTGCTTTGATAACGTCTGCAAGTGAAACGGAACTTATCGGTGTTAGCTTGTTAGCATGGGAGCAGGCTAACAGCTCAGTATACGACAGCAAGCTAAGCTAACTCAGTCCACTACATTAAAATGATTCACTAACAATACACATACGGCTTTGCCTACATTAAATTAAACCATATATATAGGTTTAATTAAAGCAGCGGACTGTCTTGAAAGTGCTAGACTTTATAGCACGGCTAGCTTGTCGCATTAGCCAGGCTGTGGAGCCGCTTGTCTGTGGTTGCCAGGCTGTGATCAACTCCCCTCACTTCATATGAGTCAGCTCAGCTTACTTGACATTAAAATCATGCACCCAAACAAAAAAAAAAAACATCTTCCTAGCGTACAACACATGCATTTGCCACATAAACTGTCAACGAGATGCAAGGTCGGAAGATTACACATACTGTCACATTTGAAACGGCTTAATTCTGCTGTCTGTTGTGGAAATAAAAGAACTGAAAAGGTGAGGCTGGAGCTTACCATAAACTGCCAAAGGCCTATTCAATGCATGAACGAAAGTGGCTCTCATGGTCATAAATGATCCTTTGGCACCTGCATGTGCCGGTGCATGATAGAAAAGTCTGGTAGTCGCTGGTTTGAGGATCTGAATAATAGAGAGTTGGGAGTGAGGAGAGCAGTGCTCAATCCCTCACGACTCTCTGCTGCTGCTGCTGCTGTGAAATTAGCAGCAGACTCACTCAGTGCTCAGTTCAGTCCCTCCCTACCATTCATTACCCGCTGCACAGAACAACAGCTCCACAACCTCAGCGACTACACATGTGCATTGTGCCTGGCTTTTTTTGAAAAATAATACACACACAAAAAAAAAATTATATATATATATATATATATATATATATATATATATATATATATATATATATATATATATATACAGAATTTTTTTTTGATTTATAGATTTTCAGCATCAAATCTTTAGGTTTAAAATTTCTTTATATTAGAAAAAGAAACAAAATGTTATTTAAACAATTACACCATTTTAAGTCATCAATGTATGGAAAATTACCATAACTACACTACTGCTTATCCATACAGCCATGAACAGAAAGGGGCTTTATTTTGAGGTAAAAATTTAAAAAAATATTTTTTCTACCATTCAAAATACAATAATGTATTCAGAACAATAAAATATAGGATGAAAATGACATAAAAGATAATAAATAATTAAAATAATTAATTAATAAATATAGTAAAATATTAAATGATGATTGTCCCCTGGATTTGTGTCACTGGTGTAACAGTTTAGCAAATATCTATTGTTGTGGAGTAAAATCATAACTTGACTTTCGTCTTCCCATTTCCTGAAGATCTACATTATGAAGAAAAACCCATCGTCACTAACACTAACCTACACTTTCCTAACTCCAATAAATAGTCAAGACAATGTTAGTAATGTTTGTTTAGTTTGTAAGGTAAAGTTTTTTTTATCCAATATATTTTTGTTTATTGTTATTATTTGTGATTTCCTTAATGGAAACTTTTCATTTCTGAAAAGGTTTTTATAGTGGAAAAAGGTTTCTTTAGGTTATTGGAATGAAAATTTATTTCTTTCACAAAAATTTTTTTTGGAGAACCAAAATGATCATAAATGACTTCCTGGCACTTTATTTTAGAAGTGTACCATCTTAAAGAAAATGGGAGGCGGAACTGGAGATATTATCAAAAGACATGTTGCAATCTGTTTTAGATAATATTAACTCATCTTCAATTTGTTTAAAACAGAGTTTTACAATTTAAAGTAGTACACAGATTACATTGGTCCACAGTGAAACTAGCTAAATTTGAATCCAATAATTCTGACAGATAAAATATTGCGCCAGCTACGCTATCTCATATGTTTTGGGCTTGATCAAAATTAAAAGATTTCTGGCAGCTACTATTTAAATCTTTAATATAATATATATCTTTAATATTTTATCTTTGCCATGATGAGAGAAAATAACATTTTACTAGATATTTTTTAAGACACTTCTAAACAGCTTAAAGTGACATTTAACTATAGGCAGGTTAGGGTAATAAGGCAAGTTATTGTATAACGAGCTAATAATTTTGATCTTAAAATAATTTTTTTTTTTTATTATTATTAAAAACTGCTTTTATTCTAGCCGAAATAAAACCAATAAGACTTTCTCCAGAGGAAAAAATATCAGACATACTGTGAAAATTTCCATGCTCTATTAAACATCATTTAGGAAATATTTAAAAAAGAAAAACAAAACTCAAAAGGGGGCTAATAATACGGACTTTGACTGTAAATGTGATTGCCTTTGCAGCTAGAAGGTTAATATTGCACAAATGGAAGGAAAAAAAATCCTCCAACCTTTAAGCATTGGCTTATGGAACTTCTACAACATCTGATACAGATACAATACACTGTAAGAGGTTGTACTGATATGTTTTTTCTCACTTGGCAACCTGTTTTAGATCACATAAAGAAGATAGACCCTTCAGTTATTTTAGAAGAGTACACTGTAAAACCCAAAACGTTAAGGTAACTCAAACCATTTGAGGAAACCAATTGCAACAAACTATTTAAGTTCAAACTCTAATCCTAATGAGTACTGTGAACTTAATCCATTTAAGTAAACGAAGCAATTTAACATAGTAAATCCCAATAAATCGAGAGAAGTCAAACCAAGTGAGTACTGTAAAACCCAGTATGGACAACTCAAACCGTTTGAGGAAACCAATTGCAACAAAGTATTTGAGTTAAAAAAAAAACAAATCTATGAGTACTGTGGACTTACTCCATTTAAGTTGAATTAATGAGGTACACTGTAAAAATGCAGGGTTCCACACAAATCATTTATGTTGTCCCAACACAAATTGATAAAAAACAAATTGTGTATTAACATAAAGAAATTAATTTGTCCCAATGAAATCTCAAGAATTGTGTTGTTTCACCTTATTTTACATAAGTAGTTTGAACAAGCAAAACAAATATATTTCTGAGTCTATTTAATGAACTCATTACCTTCAACACTGAGTTCAAAACTCTTTTCAAATGAGTAGAATTAACTTTCAGTAATTTTTGAGTTAACTACATTCATTTCATTTGATAAGGTTGACTGTTGTGTTTTACAGTGTAGAGCCTTGTTATTTTGTTTTATAAATGTATCTTTTATTTTATTTTCCTTTTATTTTCTTTCCTTTTATATATGTTTATATATATATAAAATGTTTTATTTAATATTATTATTAACTTTTATATAAATATATTCTTAAAGAACCTAAATGAATGTGTGCGACGGGTTTTGTTTGTTTTTTGTGTCTAAAAGAAAAATTTCAAGCTACTTGTACTACATTTTATATCTACATGTTCAATAAAAACACTATTGAAAAAGTGAAAAGTGTACCATCTTATCTCAGCTTTAGTTTAAGATAAAGATAAATTGTGTTTTTAGTTCACAATCAACCTTCAATACTGACAATACAAACACATGCATCACTTACATCTACCCATTAAGTATGTTAATAAAAAAAAAAAACAGTCAAGCAATTCTATTGGTGCACAGTAAAAATGTAAACATTATAATCCAGCTAAAATGTTTTGCTTCCCAGAATGTTCTAGGAACATTGTAAATTTGCATAAAAACAATGAAACATTCTGTATACATTATTTTAAGTCATTTAAAATTAACCACCCTGCAACATTATAGGAATGGCATTTCATAACTTAAAAGAGTTCATAACCTAAAAAGAAAAGTCCTCCTATATATATATATATATATATATATATATATATATATATATATATATATTACGGTTTTCAGTAGTAGTATAAAATGTCTATAGAGTGAACAACAAAAATAATAGTTTGATAAAACTAATACCTAATCTGTAGCGCTGCACACATCCAGATAAACATTCTCCAGACCTATCTGAGTGCACACAGACATGCACATGCACACACAAGCATCTAATAAAAGATATAATTGTAGAAGCGAGACCCAAAAATGTAATTAATAATAAGGCAAGCTGATTTTACAAGAATAAATTATTGTGGTGTAAAGTACTCACAAGGCCATTTCTCAAACATATCTTTTTTTTTATGTTCCATTGCAATAAAACACAATCATCCCTGACCCATCCAACATTTATTAAGCCCAGAAGCCAAACACCAGTGAGTCACTACCATCAGTTACCCAACAATACACACATTATGAGGCCTTTCATCTAAAACCAGTTCGTGTAATGGACAACATGCCCGTGGGTGCCACAGTAAATAAGGTGAACACTGACCCCTATAGAACTGAAAGTGTAATACAAAAACAATGTTTCCACAATGCTTTGTGGTAATATGCAGTATAGAGAAGTAAAAAACACAGCCCGTGTTGCTGCAGAACGAACGATGAAATGTGTTGATGTCTGAGTACACAGCTTTTTTTAGCCTTCTGAATGCATTTTCTTAGAGCTGACAAACATGCCTTCAAGGGGTTTTGCTTGCTGCTAAAACTATCCACAAATTGCTATTAAGATAGTTGCGTATGAATGAAGAGCTCTGTGTGGCGCAGAAGAGAAAAACAAGTCAAATCTGCATGACAGTGTCGCTTAAGGATTCTGGTCAGTGAGTTGAGCTTGCATAACCACATCTATATGACAGCACGTGACAAAGACTGATAGATTTGGAGGGAAACTAACATAACAGGATGCAAGACCATGAGTAAATACTGTGTACCCCACAGCATGCATGTGAATTCAAAAGGACGTAAAAGTTAGTCCTTAAAAGGATACTTTGAAGAAAGGAATGCCTTCAAAGTATACAAGATTGAATGCAATGTAACGATGACCATGTATATAAATCAGAGGATTTTTTAACAAGATAGTAGCAAAGCTAGAGTTTAAATACATTACTCACCAAAATACTGCAGAACAATCATAAAGTATACGTAGCATAACCTCCTTTTAGAGTTTAGTGCATTCCAAAACAGTAGACTCAGTGAATCTAATCACTTTGCAGTAGTTCCAGTAGTGTAGTCAACTGTTTAAAAGAGTCTGATTGGTCTACAAGTTTATGTTAGAGGAAGCATCATCCCACTAAGGATAACAACTTGTGTCATGTAGACATAACAATAGGCCCATTCTGTACTTATTGAATACAATATAAATTAAAATAGTTCCTCTAAACGCCACAGCAGGCAGCCATGGAAAAAAGGGGGGAAACCCTGGAGAAGCATATTCAATCCATTAGCTGGGTTTAATCAAATAAGCTGAGTTCAGTTGTCTTTTAACCTTATGTAATCAGATCTGGTAAACAAGTAACCAAAGGTGAACACCATGTTCTGTGTACACTGTCTGAACAAATTACAGCTGATCAGGAAATAGAAAGAAAAGAGGGATACACTTCATTATTGAAAATAAAAACATCACATCTGGTTTTATGATTTTTTTACTTTTAAAAGAAGATCTGTTTTGTAATGACAGTTAGCAAAATAAACCTGCTTGCTTTACTATATTACATTTTACTGTTGTTTTTTTAAGCAACTGACTTAACTTTCATGAAAAACTATATGATATGGAACTGTATTGAGGTCAAAACCCGCCCGTAACTACACTGAAAAAATATTTATTGGATTTACAATTTTTTAAGGTAAGCGGTTAAGTTTTTTAGGCGGAATTTAAACAAACAAATTAATTTAAACATTGCCAAATTTAATTAGTTAGTTAAAATTTCGCCGATATAAATTGTTTGGCATCAATATTTTTTTTCTGTGTGCTTAAGAGACATTTACAACAAGCATATTAACTATAAAGGTAACAATTAAGACGTCATTTAAAAAAAATTCTAAATGTAAAACAAGAGCAGAGTTCAGACCACCACTATAATGTGAGAAACTATAAAGTTGGCCCACTTTCAGAATTTTTTTTCAGCTATTAAACAATAAAACATGGACAGCCAGTCAGATTCCACTGAAATATAAATGGTTTGAGCAATTAAAAGCTAAAGACAGTATTGTGAAAACACATTATCTAAAGTATAAAAGTTTATTTAAAGATAATGACTTCTTGAAATTTTGTTTGTTTTATCATGTGAGAGAATTCTAAAAAAAGCTATCTCAGCTATTTAGTAATGGTCTGTTGCCGCTTTTAAATTGCAATTTTAAACAGCAATAGCTAAATTTATGGTTAGAATAGATAGATTACACAAGCTAGATTCTTGTAGGTTACAATGATGCAATGCAAACAGATGAAAATAAACTATAAATAAATAAACAAATGTTTATCTTTTGCCATTTTGGACACAAATATAAATATTGTTCTATTTCTAGTCATCATCCTTAGTGTGAACGGCCCTTTAACCTGTGTGTTTTCCTGAAAATGGTCCTGCACACCTTAGAATATTCAAGACCCAATCAGAATCCAGCATTCAACAGCTCTTTAAAATAAATAGCTTTGTACTGCACCGAAAAAATGCTGGGTTCCACACAATTCTTTCATGTGTTCCCAACACGAATCATTTACGTTAAATTTTTATTTTTTTTTTACTAATTGTGAATTGAACATGAAACAATTAAGTTGTCCAAAAAAACAAGAATTATGTTGATTCAGCTAGCTTCAAATGAGTAGGTTTTTAAAGTACACTAAAAAATATTTTGGGTTGAATTTAAACAAACTAATTAAATTTAGTAATGTTCAACTTAATTTATTTGTTTAAATTCAGAACCACTTCACTTTAAATTTAGTAAATCCAAGGAATAATCTTTGATTTACTTTTTTTCAGTGTATATGTATCTGTTGAAGACTTGATCATGAGCTTGAGCTGTTTGAGGAGAAGAAAAAAAACACGCATTTCATGAAATACAACATCAGAACAGTGTTTAGGTGTGATAACCATAGCATAATTGACTGTGGTCTGTTGAAATTTTCAAATATAATGCATTTTTAAAACCTGCTTTACTCTGTGCCCGCATCACCACTTCAGCGGAGCATTTTTTTTCTAATAATTGCATCTTGTTATTGATTATTCCTTACACATGTGACCAATAACAGTGGTCATCTCTGCTGGTCCAGGTTGTTGCCCGTCAGCAGGTCTCCTCCACAGGATCTATTCAACAGCTCTTTCAGTGCTTCATTGACATCAGTATTAAACACGCTGCTAAAGCTACAGTTTGGGAAGCTGACCTGAAAGGAACCCACCACCTCCTGAACCCACTGCAGCTCAGTGCACAGTTCCTTCTGTAGAGCATCGAAACGGCTCTGTCTTTCCTTATATTTCTCGCTCACTCTGTTAACACTGGCATCCACGCTCCTCATCTCTTCGTGAACGCCGCGTCTCTGGGCTTCCACTTTACGAAACTCATAGCGCAGCTGGGACAGCTCATGCCTGATGCTTTCGCTTTCTTCTTTGTACCACATCTCCTTCTCATTGTAGATGGACACAAGTGCATCGATGTCCTCCTGCAGGGAATCGTGGGCTGATGCCAGCTGGCAGAATGTGCCCTCCATGGCCGACACGTCCTCTTCCACTTGTGCGAAGCGCTCGAAGTTGATGTAGGTGTTGTTCGGAGGCATGCTGGAGTGGGACTTGATGGTGTACTCTTTGAGACGCTTCGTCTTCAGCTGCCTGCGCTCTCTCTTCCTCTCTGGGGCTTTATTACGATCTTCCTTATGCTCGTTAGACTGCGAATGGACAAATGGGGATTGAGTTATGATTGAGAAAGGTATTAAGACTTGTAGCAGCATACTCAATAAGACTTGGTACTGATGGTCCTTTAACAAAGTATCAGTTCAAACTCAAAATCTGAAGAAATTATAGATGTGTAGGAGAAAAATCACCATTTAAAAATGTGCAAAGGAAAGAAATAATCATGCACACTGTCAATTCTTCACAAAATACAGTACAAAAATGTATCAAAATGTGTAAGGTACAGTTCTGGACTGATTTCACAAACTTTCAAACCAGAGTTTCAAAGTTAAACTGATGAAAAATCTACTTTTGGAGGCTGTTTGGACAGAACTACAGTATGTGTAGGTAAAGTGTGTCCATTGTCATATCAGAGTGATATAAACACAAGTCTCTTTTTTTAATTAGTTAAATGTTAAAATCCAATTGTTAAGTCATGAAGTATCGGTGACGTATGGAATACTGTTTCTGGGTCCAAATAGCAGCTTCAATTGAATTGATCACTTTTTAGTCATATCACACATTAAAGTGAATTTTATATAAAATCATAGAGTACACAACAGTCTCTGGAAGACTCTGTCTCTGCATCTCAGACACCAATACTTTAACAATATATTAAAAAATTAATCACTTTCTGGCCATCTGATTATAGGCATGGATATATAAATATACGTAGTGATTGTCGAAAGTGTTACATCACTTTGTAAACGTTTATTATTACCATTTGAGTCTTCCCATACAGTTTGACAGAATGCTTGGACCCGGAAACTGCTTCGCGTGACGTCACACTTAACAAGCAGGCAGGGTCCAAATCCCAGGAGGGATAACCAGCTCATGTGCATTTAAAGGTTCAGGCTACAAAAACAGCTCCACTGCCAAAATAGGCATATACTCCATTAATAAATAATCTGATGGGTATTTTAAGCTGAATCTCCATAGACACATTCAGGGGACACCAAAGACTTTTCTTAAATCTTGTAAAAGAGGTAAAAAAAAATAGGGGACCTAAATGATGATAAATTATTTTAGGTAATTTGGCTTTTGTTTTATTTGTTCACTAATTTTCTTTAGGCTTAGTCCCTTTATTATTCAGGGGTTGCCACAGTGGAATGAACCGACAACTTATGCAGCAGAGGATGCCCTTCCAGCTGCAAACCATCACTGGGAAACATCTATACACACTCATTTACACACACATACACTACGGACAATTTAGCCAACCCAATTCACCTGTACCGCATGTCTTTGGACTTGTGGGGGAAACCGGAGCACTAGGCGGAAACCCAAGCGAACACAGGGAGAACATGCAAACTCCACACAGAAATGACAACTGACCCAGCCAAGGCTTGAACCAGCAACCTTCTTGCTTTGAGGCGATTGTGCTACTCACTGCGCCACTGTGACGCCACTATTGTTTTATTGAGATACAAATTGTTGTGGATTGTGAGTTTACAAATCGCAGCATCTGAGCACTAAATCATGATGCACTATTTAATGTGGTGATATAAATGGTTTGATTAGGGTGTTTAGAAATAGGGTGTTGTTTTTATGAATATTTTTATTATTTATTTATTTACCCATGATGGATAAAAGGTGTTTTGAGTCATGACTGCTCGTTATACATATTATAAATGGTAATTGCACATTAAAAATATCCGTAAATTATCAAATTTTCCATTTTTTGAGATTCATATTTCATTTTTTTTTTATTTTTCTTGTTTATTTATGCTTTTAAATTGTTTTATGGGACCTTTATGTTTCTTCCAACAACTTTTAACCTTAAAAAGTTTGAAAAAGTGACTTTTATTAAAAATTTTAATAGTTTAAAATGATATATTGTCTGGGTCGGTGTTGTATATTATGGTACAAAACATAGTAATGTCAATGAAAGTCACTTTGTTAAACTGTGAGTTCCATTTTCAACATCAAAAGTCGACAGAGCAGAGATCAAGCTTCCATAATGCAATTATAAACACTTGTGAATCACAAAATACAGAAACTGTTAATTACAGATATATTTTTTTTTTACAGTGTGGTTTGCATTAGTGATATTAATTATTAATTGTTATCTGTTTTCTTTAAAATGTTGTGACTTTCTATGTATGTATATATGATTAAGTTCAGGAGACCAAAGGAATAAACATTTAATAAATATGTGAGCAAGTGTTGATAGTGTGTGGAGATATATGTTGGTTCAAAGCTTTTAAACTACTTTCATGTTGTCATTATGGTGAACTATTTCGAGAATTTTGAGGATTTATTCTATTTATTGGAATTGCAACATAATTATTAATTTTCTTTTCGGCTTAGTCCCTTTAATAATCTGGGTTCGCCACAGCAGAATGAACCGCCAACTTATCCAGCATATGTTTTACACAGGGAATGCCCTTCCAGCAGCAACCCATCACTGGGAAACACACATACACTCTCATTCACACACATACACTACAGACAATTTAGCTTACCCAATTCACCTATAGCGCTTTGGACTGTGTTTTTAGACCTATGTCTTTGGACTGTGGTGAAAACCAGAGCACCCGGAGGAAACCCACACCAACATGGAGAGAACATGTAAACTCCACACAGAAATGCCAGCCGAGGCTCAAACAAGCCACATTCTTGCTATGAGGCGACAGCACTACCCAATGCGCCACCGCATCACCAGCAACATACATGACATTTCTGCAAAAGTGAAGTACGTTGAACACTTTTCGGATACACTGTACAATAACCCACCTTGATCCAAGCATGGTTTAAGGCATCTTGAATTGTGAGTCGTTTTCTGAAAAACACAATTGGGATGGTAATTTGTGCAATTTCACATCCATCAAGCATCAAATCTAAAGCTCACACTCAAACACACATGGCTTCAGATGATCTCAGCACTCTGCAACATACTTGGTGTCTTTTTCCAGCAGTTGTCGTATAAAATTCTTGGCGAGCTCACTGGTGTGGCCAAAGAATTCATCATCAAACTCATAGTTCATGGCCGAGATGTTTCCCAGGGTGTCCTGTTTTGTTTCTCCTAGGAAAGGAGACGCACCGCTTAACCTACATTGAGACAAATTATCAGCAGAACATTGTTAAAATGTACATATCATTAAATCGATAGTCTGAAGAAATAATGCAGATAGGTGAAACAGTTTTAAGAACTTACAGAATATATGTGATAACACCAACACTCCTATAAAAGCAAAGCATTTCATTATTTAAAATCAAAACCAAAAAGAAATTATTAATTTTGATGTTTCCTGTGCATTCAAAATAAATCTTACCACATATCTGCTTCCAGTCCCAGTGGTTCATAATTCACAATTTCTGGAGCTGAGAAATTAAACATTTATATATAGCATAAATATTGTATTTAAAAACACATGAAACAGCTTCCAAGAGCTTTATCAAACTGCATGGGTGGCATTAACAAATGGTACTAATAAACATTTACAAAGCGATGTAATCCCTTAAATCACTATATATATATATATATATATATATATATATATATATATATATATATATATATATATATATATATATATATATATGTATACAGTTGAAGTCAGAATTATTAGCCCCCCTGATTTATTAGCGGCCCTGTTTATTTTTTTCCCCAATTTCTGTTCCGTTCTGGGAAGTTTGTTTCAGCATATTTCTAAGCATAATAGTTTAAAAAACTTATTTCTAATAACTGATTTATGGTAACACTTTACAATAAGGTTCATTAGTTCATGCATTTACTAACATGAAGTAATCATGAACAACACTTGTACAGCATTTATTAATCATGATTGAACATTTACTAATGCATTATTAACATCCATGTCAGTGCTTGTTAACATTAGTTAATGCACCGTGAGTTAACATGAACTAACAATGAACAATTGAATTTTCATTAACTAACGTTTACTAACATAAACAAATACTGTAGTAAATGTATTGTTCATTGTTTGTTCATGTTAGTAAATGCATTAATTAACATTAACTAATAAACCTTATTGTAAAGTGTGACCTGATTTATTTTATCTTTTCCATGATGACAGTAAATAATATTTTATTAGATATTTTTCAAGACACTTCTATACAGCTTAAAGTGACATTTAAAGGCTTAACTAGGTTAATAGGGTTAACTAGGCAGATTAGGGTATTTAGGCAAGTTATTGTATAACGATGGTTTGTTCTGTAGATTATCGAAAAAAAAAATAGCTTAAAGGGGCTAATAATTGTTTCCCAAAAATGTTTTTTTTTAAATGTATAACTGCTTTTATTCTAGCCGAAATAAAACAAATAAGACTTTCTCCAGAAGAAAAAATATTATCAGACATATTGTGAAAATTTCATTACTCTGTTATAATTTGGGAAATATTTAAAAATCAAAATCAAAAGGGGGCTAATAATTCTGACTTCAATTGTGTGTATATATATATATGCTTAAAGTGACAAGCTTAAAGTGACATTTAAAGGCTCATTAGGTTAACTAGGCAGGTTAGGATAATTAGGCAAGTTATTGTATAACGATGGTTTGTTCTGTAGACTATTAAAAATAAATATATCTTAAAGGGATTAATAATTTTGAAAATGGCTTTTAGAAAAAAATATAGTATCAGACATACTCTGAAAATTTCCTTGCTCTGTTAAACTTTATTTAGGAAATATTGTAAAAAGGAAAAGAAAAATCTAAGGGGGGCTAATAGTTCTCACTTCAACTATATATACATACATACATATACATACATATATACATACATACATATACATACATATATATATATATATATATATATATATATATATATATATATATATATATATATATATATATATATATATATATATATATATATATATATATATATATATATATATATATATACACACACAGTTGAAGTCAGAATTAATAGCCCTTTTGATTTTTTTTTCTTTTTTAAATATTTCCCAAAAGATTTTTTTACAGAACAAGGAAATTTTCACAGTATGTCTGATAATAATTTTTCTTCTAGAGAAGTCTCATTTGTTTTATTTCGGCTACAATGAAGGCAGTTATTAATATTTTAAAAACCATTGAGGTAATTTTTTTTCGCTAATCTACAGAACAAATCACTGTTATACAATAACTTGCCTAATTACCCTAACCTGCCTAGTTCACCTTATTAACCTAGTTAAGCCTTTAAATGTCACTTTAAGCTGTATAGAAGTGTCTTGAAAAATATCTAGTCAAATATTATTTACTGTCATCATGACAAAGATAAAATAATTCAGTTATTAGAAATGAGTTATTAAAACTATTATGCTTAGAAATGGGATGAAACTATTTTCCCTCTGTTAAACAGAAATTGAGGAAAAAAATAAACAGGGGCGGGGTAATAATTTTGACTTCAACTGTATATATATATATATATATACATACACACACACACACACACACACACAAACACACACACACACACACACACACACACACACACACACACACACACACACACAGACACACACACACACACACACACACACACACACACACACACACACACACACACACACACACACACACACACACACACACACACACACACACACAAATAATTTCTGAAAAAAAATCATTTGCCCTGAAAAAAAAATCATTTCTAGAACTAAAAAATTCACATAAATGAATAAAAAACACATAGACATTTTATATATACACATTCTTACATATACAGATATTTGTTTTAGGCCATGCTAGAACATTTTTTAAAAAATTGCTTAATCATTACAACTGGAAAAGTGACCTGACCTTTCAATATTGACACAGTTATGGATATTATGGAAATGAGCTGTCGTGCAAGGGTTTTTACATTTGCACACGGACAGTAGGTTACTTGCAAAACTTAGCAGTCCCCATCAAAACTTTGCACTCTCACGCTAATTTCACCTGTTTATCAAATCAAGCCCATGGAATGCTTGACATTTTTAAATGTTTCAAAAAATTTAAAAAATGTTGAATAAATGTGTGACTGGCCCATTTGTGTGCATGTTGAAAGCTATTTGCAAGCTTTAGGGTTTAACAAAACACATCATACCGACAAACTCTGGAGTTCCAAAGATGTTTTTAAATTCAACCCCTTCAGCAATCTTGTGCGCCAAGCCAAAATCAATGAGCTTGATTCGGGGCAGAGGCGCGTTCTTATCCAGAAGCATGATGTTTTCAGGCTGCAAAGCAGGAAAAAAATTATTACACACACACAGGAACACATACACCCACACTTATATGCACACAAAGACACTTTGTTATTCAGACAGAGCATTCTTCAGAAATTCACATCTGTCAGAGCAAATATACTGTACTGTAATGTTCTGGGTAGTGTTATGAGCCCAATGGGTTTACTGTACCTTCAGGTCAAAGTGAGCAATATTCCTTGAGTGCAAATAGTGCACGCCCTCTAAAATCTGTTTGATAAACTGTGTGGCTTCCTCCTCGCTTAAAGACTCCTTCTGTGCCAGAAAGTCGAAAAGCTCTCCTCCAGACACCCTACAAAAATACAGAATTCCCATATTGAAATCTAATACATGGAAAAATATGCTAATTACATAAGTGACGTTCAAGTTCATACTTGTATTTTCACATATATATAAAATATGTGTCTTATATACAACATATGTTTTGAAATATTGCAAAAATGAATGCTCCATTGGAATTACAAATATGTCCATACAAGTCAGAATTATTAGCCCTCCTGAATTATTAGCCCCCTATTTATTTTTTCCCCCATTTCTGTTTAACGGAGATTTCTTTAACACATTTCTAAACATAATAGTTTTAATAACTCATTTCTAATAACTGATTTATTTTATCTTTGCCATGATGACAGTAAATAATATTTGACTAGATATTTTTTAAGATACTTCTACATATTTTAAAATATTATGTACTGAAATCATGGCGAAGATGAAAGAAATTAGTTATTAGAAATGAGTTAATAAAACATATTAAATGAGTTAATATTTTGGTGCATTTAAACGAAACAGATTTATTAAACAGATATATTTATTTATTAAAATAATAATTAAGTCACCAAATATGTTTAGAAATCAAAAGATAATACAATTAAATTCAAACGAAATATTGCACAAAAAAAAAAAAAAAACTACAAAATTGTAACAAATGTACTTTTTTTCTTTTGATTTTTTTGTCTTTTTAAAAAGTTGCTATTTAATATCTTTCCAACATAAATTTAGGTGTACTTATTTCTGGATCATTATAGTAAGTTATTTTATTAGATAAGCTCTAGATTTGGCTCAGTACTGACTAATGTAATGTATACTGTATGCAAATATAATATTTTATAGCATCTTAGAAAATATGAAATTAAGAGAAATTTGTGAGGGGTGTATTCATATATGCTCAGCACTGTACATATTTGTAATTCCATGGCTGAAAATAAATGAACAAATAAATAAATAAATAAACCCAAAACGGCCATTTCTTTGCAATATTTTGAAATATATGTTGCATACATGACATATATGTAATTTGTATATATTTCATTTATCCACTTTCTATGTGGGTTGTCAGGTGAATCATTAAAAAAAAAAAAAAAAAAACTTTAAAAAAATAATCGAGTCATTACACTATAAGTTCTACTCACAGCTCCAAAATCAGCACCACATCTGTTTTGTTCTCAAACACGTCGTGCAGCATGACAATATTGGGGTGATGGATCTGCTGTAGGATGTTGACCTCTCGCTCGATCTCTTCTCGCAGGACACCTCGTCGGCTAGCATTACTCTGACGCTTCTTTATAAACTTGGCAGCAAAATCCCGGCCCGAGCTCTTTTCACGACACTGCTTTACAATTGCAAACTGCCCACTGAAAAATACACAAGAAGTAGTTAAAAAAACACATTAAGGCTGAGAATAATCTGCAGCTGTGACATTAAAATCCAGTATTTATATGAGTTTTTAATAATGAGGTTTTTAGATTAATGAGTAAAAGTCTTTGGTCTTTTAAGCATAACCTGACACTGATGTTTTGTTCAATAGCATAAACTAAAATTGTTTTACTTACTATAAAGTTATAAAGAAAATTTAAATAACTAACAGAAATTTGCCAAATTTACCACCAAGTTTAAAACAATCTATCTCACTTATGTATTAAAAAAAACATTTTAATGTTACAGCTGTAGAAATGTAAATAAACAATCATATACTTAAGTATATATAAAGGCATTTCAGATTTAAATTAAAAGGATTGTTTACACGAACATGAAAATTATCTAATCATTTATTCTTCCTTGTAGATTTAAAAAAGATTTTTTTTCTTCTGTTGAACACAAAGATTTGAAGAAAGCCGAAAACCTGTAACCAATGAAATCCAAAGTAGGAAACAAATAACTAATCGCAGTCAATGGGTGCTAGCAATCAGCATTTTTCCCAAAATATCTTCTTTATGATAGCTAAACTCAAATAAATTTTGAACAAGTGAGGGGAAAATGATGACAGAATTTTCATTTTCTGGTGAACAATCCCTTTAAGACTTAATATAAAACCACACTATAATGTATGCTTTGAGTGCATGTGAATAAAAACATTTAAATGTTATTATTATTAATCAAATTAATAGATATTAGAAATAACATAAATGATACATTTATAAAATATTGTATACCATTAAAAATAAGGTTGCACTACAGATTGCTGTAATTAATTCTGTTCAAATCAGTGACCCAACTGAAATAATGTTAATATTCTTGTACTTAAAAGGACAGTTCACCTTAAAATAGAAAAAAAAATTACTCACTATTTTCTCTCCCTGAGATTAGTTCTTTTTTTGAACACGAACAAAAATGTTTTGCAGAAAATAAGTCACCACTGACATCCATATAGGAAAAATAAGTACTATAGACATTGATGGTTACCTGTTTTCAACCTTTTCCGAAAAACAAATCTTGTGTTTAAATGATGAAGAAAGCATTGAAAGAGCAAATGATAGAATTTTCAGTCTTGGGTGAACTATCACTTTAATGTTGGTTCTCTGCAGGTGCCATTTATACTGCTAAATTATTAATTATTGGAGCAACCAATAGATAAACATCTAAATTCTTACCTCCCAAGTTCCTCTCCAATCTCAAAGAAATCCTCGACCTGCTGCTGTTTGAACACAGCCATTGTGATCTTTTAAAAAATGTAATTAGATAAAATTAAATGAATGGACTCACAACAAGCATTTACAAAATATCTAAAACTGTGCATGTCAATTAAAATAGCCATTTAATGCATACATAAAGCTGATCATAAAGTTTTATACAGTTTGTTTTGACCTAAATATTTCATTCATGATGGGGGGACAAATTTAGATCTTACTCGAGTCAAGTGTGCGAGATAAAGATGAGGCCTAGCCTATATTTAACTCTAATTCTTTTACATGTCTACAATATTTAAAAAAAAAAAAAATTCACAAAAAGACAGGTAATGTGTATGTTTTAGCAAATACACTACAATCGGCTGCTAAGAGTAGTGGATTTAATCTTGGGAGAGAAGCAATAACAATGAATTCTTACCCCTCACTTGTTCAAAATCTATTTGAGTTTAGCAATACAGCTTGCAATACAGTATATAATATACTATAGTGTATTTGAACTATTCTATTGTAAAATACTTGGTAATTCATGATGGACTGTGGTAATCTGTTGTAATAATTCTATTTCTATATTATTGTTCTACAATACACCACAGTTAACTGAAGTAAAACTAAAAAAAAAGTAAAAGTGTACTATAGTACTTATGAGTTTTTCAGTTCACTATATTACAGTAGGCCTATGCTGTTGCAAAATTTACTACTGTATTTACAATTGACTACAAAAACACTATTATATTTATTATAAAACACTATAGGCTAGTATTTTTCAAGTATATACAATTGTGGCAACATCGGATCAAAAATAACTTTACAAAACGAGTTTCGAAAAGGTTTACAAATAAGAGCAGACATAAAATAGTCATAAACTACTGGCGAAAATTTAGGTTACTGCCGACAAAACGATACATTTAAGTATAATTAGCATTTAAGACCTGGTATTTGCATGTATGTGGTGTTTATTAAAAATGTAGTAAAAACACAAGATATTTATTTACCTGTCATCCCCGACGACAACACTGTAGCGTTCTGTGTGCTTTCATGCGCTCACGAGTGTTTCCTCATGAACGCGCACGCGTCCAGCAGCGTGTTTCTAAAAGCGGACACGCCACCTGTTGAACTCATGCCTGGACGGAAAAACGACAACACGCACGCTGAAGCTTTATTGTCCCATGACTGAAAAACAACACGAAATAAAAGTGTTCTTATGAAATATAAGGCTGTTCTGTAGCTAGTTTCAATAAGAATAATCAATGTTGCCCCGTTGCCTCATGATCCTTTCCTCTGATTACTCCTGAACTTATCATCGTTTTTAAATTGATAAACAGTTGATTGAGATTTTGTTGAGGTAATAAAATAAAAACAACCAATGACTAATAACGACTAGTATTTTAATTTTTTCAGGACAAATTAATCACATAATTTTTACAACAAATAAAACCAAAAAGTAAAATAGAGACTTGGCCATTGTAGTTAAACCGGTAGAAAAGTTCAACCTTGGTCTTACTTCACTAACCACAGTTAACCAAGGTATTTTCTGTAAAAACTGGTTACACAAATGCAAATCAGTGGGTCGGAAAAAGTTAAAGGTTACAACACCGTTATTATAATACAGCCATTGTTAGTGTTCAGAGGGGAAATATAACAATCTCTTAATTTCATAACTTGACCATCATATAAAGAGGCATATTTATATTTGCATGTCTGTTGTACAAATTCAAGACTAATCAAACATGGTTAAAATGAATTAAAAATGTATTTATACAAAACATTTAGCTGCAAATGAAAGCTTTGAAATGTGCAAATAGTCGAGTCATCATTGGAAACAATGTGTATTATTTTGGCACACACACATACACAGTTACCTTTATGGGAATTTCCCATGAAAGTAATTTTACACTACCAACTTCTATCAATGTCATCCAACCTTCACAGGAAATGATCAGCATTTTACATGTTCAAAATATTTAATTACAGTATGTGTAATTTATGAGCCCTTTTATTCATGGGGACCAAAATGTCCCCATGAAGATACCCCTAAGGTACATACACTACTGCCCTTTACATTTTGGGACAAAAACAAAATATATTAAAACAAGGATTCCTAAAAATTAATTTCTATGATGAACTTCTCCGGTGTTTTCCCAGATATTCACAAGCTATTTTAGCGCGGTATGTTTCAGGACAATGTGCGGTGGTTGACCTACTTCCTAATCCAATCTAGATTTTTCATCTTTGATATTCATACAGGACGGCACCTCAAGTGGAAGATTCGTCCAAGAGATAGTACAACAAAATCACACTAAACCAGTAAGCCATTACCGACTATGGGCAGATAAACTTAAACAATAGAACCTTTTATATATGTAGGAGCACATATTTACGTATGAGGAAGCTAGGCAAATGAAGTGTGCCAGTCTTCCTGACGCAGTGAATGTGTGATGTTATGTAGCTTTGAAAACGGAAAGCCAGGTGTATCGGATTTGTGTAGAGAAGGAGATGCTCACAATGGAGCAAATAGAGGCAGCCATGTACCAGAAGATGAAGAAGTCGGACAGACTAAACGAGGAGAAAATGGAAGGATTCACCATGGAGGGAGGTCAGAAAGAGCAGATCCTCCAGTGGTTTGTGGAGACTCAGGCTATGTTCATCCTGTCTGATGGAAACTTTCCACGCTGGTTCCAAGGTTTCATCTCCAGACAGTAAGAACTAATAAGAGACGAGAGGTTTGCTAACCATAACTGTTACATTGTGAGCTGTAAAACATTATGAACGGCTATAGGCTGCAGGTGACTTATAATGCAAATGTCTGTTTGAAAATGGAGGCAGTTAAGCCATCACTAGGACTTGACCCGTTCAAAGGGTACACTTCTGTATTTAATGGATACATGTTAGGATTCATATTAATGCTTTAAAGTGATATATTAAAACCTAAAAGTGTTATAAAGATGATTTAGCAACTAAAAAGTATAAAAATGTGCCTTTAAAAAAGGGTAGCCCCTCAGTTATAGCTTTATTTCTTAGAGGGGGGCACTGTAGTACAGTAACTATCGCTGTTTGCAGGGAAGCAGAAGATCAGCTCAGAGACAGGGATGTTGGATGCTTCCTTATCAGACTCAGCGAGAAAGCCATTGGATATATTCTTTCATACAAGTAAGAATGAGAACAAACAGTCAGCAATATCATGTTGCACAGCATTTAATAATTGTCTTTAAATGTTAGTTCACATAATACAACTATTGGTTGTCTGGTTAGAGACCAGAAAAAAATTTTATTAAAAAAAAGAAGACTTAATGTTGACAATTTGATGTTACTGAGCTATTTAGTTTTCTGTACAAGCATTGTTTCTTAATGGTTCACTATAACTAAAGAGATATTATCAAATGGGACTTTGAATGTGTATTGTAAATTGTAATGTGATACATAATATAATCATTTTATATTCTTTATTGTGTCAAAAATGTAGATAATGGTTCTAAAACAGTTCTTCAATGTTTAATGTTGACAGAGGTCAGGATCGTTGTCGGCATTTTGTCATAAATCAAACGAAAACTGGCCTGTTTGTCGTTTCTGGTGATTCTACCACTCATAACAGTCTCGCAGAGCTGATTGACCACTTTAAAATCACACCGATCCAGCCTTTTGGAGAGTACCTGACTTCATACAGCACTGAGATGGACACCGTGGAAGAGGTAGAGTCTATTCTTTCACTTTTAAAAAAAAAGAAAGAAAAAACAGTAGTTTGAAAAATATATTCATAAAATCATGTTGACATCATGTCAATAGAGTTTTACTTACCGAAGCTGGGGTGGATCATTGGCCAATCATGATGAGATCACATGACCAGCCAAATCAGACAAGCTTTATCTAGGTATTTTTCCTTCACTGGATGATTCACTCATTGGGGAAAAAGTATACGGTTCTACATAAAGCAGCGGTGGACAAAAGTATTTCTTTATATGTTACGGCTGAGTTTTTGGATTATTTTTATATGGAAGAAAAGTTTCTCTTTACTTCAGTACATTTCAAAACAAATTATTACTTTTTGTTCCACTGCACTGGAATAATCAATGCACAGAGAAATCATTGCAGGTTTAGAGATATTATAGCAGAGTCTGATATGGTACTTCATGATTTTACCAAGTACGATGCGATCCTTTATTATCATCTATCTTGATCCTGAAACATCGTTTTTGTTTGAAAAAGTAATCCATACCTGTTCCCTACCCCTAAAACCCAACCATAACTCTAAATTACTCTCAAATTTAGAGGGGAATCATGATAGGATAACAATCATGTAGACGTAAACAAACCTAACCATAAGCCTAAACTTAACATAAACTGTAAATGTATCCCATAATGCTAATTGGCTGATTGGAATGTTGTTTCATAGATGTTTATCCAGAAACATATCCTACTTCGTGAAATCAGGTTGGCGGTCTGATTTATGAAAAAGCTGAATCTTGACAATTAATCTCTTAATTTGGTTCACAAATTACACTGAACAAATATTTTATATATTGGATAGATCTGAAATCCAATCTGAGTGAGTGTACAACTAACGACTCACTGATTCAAATGGCTCATTCAAAGCGTGCTACAGTTTGTTTTATTTTATGTGTTTTTATATTGCATTTACACTTATTTTGTGCTTATTTATTCAAATATTCAATTAGCCTCTACAGTATTTCACTTGTTCACACAACTGAATTAACAATTTAACTTGTGTAATTAATTATTACAAGTTTTTGTAAGAAATTGTTATATTGTCTCGCAAAAAACATTACCAATAGGTATTTTTTACTTCCATATCGATCAGCACAACATAAAATACTATTAAATGTACTTGCAAATACATAAAAGCAAGCAGAATACTATTCATTCATTCATTTTCTTGTCGGCTTAGCCCCTTTATTAATCCGAGGTCTTCACAGCGGAATGAACTGCCAACTTATCCAGCACGTTTTTACGCAGCGGATGCCCTTTTAGCCGCAACCCATCTCTGGAAACATCCACACATTCAATCACACACACTCATACACTACAGGCAATTTAGCCTACCCAATTTACCTGTACCGCATGTCTTTGAAGAACATGCAAACTCCACACAGAAACGCCAACTGAGCCGAGGCTCGAACCAGCGACTTTCTTGCTGTGAGGCGACAGCACTACCTACTGCACCACTGCGTCGCCAGCAGAATGCTATCATATCCAGAAATGTCTTGCACTACTAATGTTCTTTTGTGTTATTTTTCTAGGATGATGGAAACGAGCTTTATGATGTGGTTCAAAATAGTCCCATAGTTACATCAGGAGTGAGTGTAAAGGCTCTAACAAGTTTATGGGAACAAGCTACCAACTGCCCACACAACATGGCTCCTGTCCTGCCTTCTAAAAGCAATCGGAAGCTCACAACCTCCACCTCTATTGACAGGAACAGCCTGTCTCAGGTAACAATGTCAACTACTTCCTTGGATACAATCTATGCTTTTTTACATACTCAGTATTGAGTTTCATTCATGTGTCAAAATCATTAGGCAATGAAAATCCCATCTCTGCCAAAGAAAAACGCACCACTTCGGAATTCTTTAAGCGCTGGTCTTCCTGGTACTAATCCTTCACATGAACAACACAGCATTACAGAATCAAGGACATCTGAGCACTACAGCTCTCAGTTATGGCCTACCCATCATGAAAACGGTCAGTCTTTAACTTCTAACTCCTATAATCCTACGCCCTCCATGCCTCAACAACCTCCTCCAGCTCCATTGATGACAGCCTCCTGTTCTTACGCTGTTCTTGACCCTAAAAAAATGCATTCTGGAGCTGGTCGAATGGCGAATATGGAAGAAACAGAACTACAGCCCAATCCACTCTATCAGGCCTCAACTGTTGCGTACGCTGGGCTGAAGAATCAACCTGAGGTTGAGTATGACAACCGTGCAAATCCCAATGACAACGTCCTTTTGGCAGAAAATCTTTATCAAGACGTACCTGAAGAGCGTGACTACAATACCTATGAACACGTACCTGAGAGCAACACCTACGAGGACATCCCAGTGAAAGTCAGCAACATGTACGCAAGCCTAGATGAGATTCAGACCCAAACACCGAACACGTTGGGGAAGAAGGTGAGACCTGATATGATTAAAGCAAATCTATTAATTATGAGAGTAAACCATGCTGAAACTGAGTGACAGGGTGGCTCAGTGATAAGCACAGTCGCCTCACAGCAATAAGGTCGCTGGTTTGAGTCCCAGCTGGGCCAGTTGGCATTTCTGTAAGGAGTTTACATGTTCGCCCTGTGTTGGCGTGGGTTTCCTCCGGGTGCTCCAGTTTCCCCTACAGTCCAAAGACATGCGCTATAGGTGAATTGAATAAACTAAATTGGCTGTAGTGTATGAGTGTAAATGTGAGAGTGTGTGGGTGTTTCCCAGTACTGGGTTGCTGCTGGAAGGGCATCCACTGTGTAAAACATATGCTGGATAAATTGGTGGTTCATTCTGCTTTGGCAACCCCTGATGAATAAAGGGACTAATGAAAATGTCCCTATGAAACCCAGTGAAAATGAATAGATGAAAATGCTGAAACTGTTTTCTTTTTTACAGAATCATAAGTGGTGGAAACTTCGTCTGGAGAACAAGAAGTGACAGTCCTTATGATATTTGAAGGGCGCCACATTAACCCATAAGCTGAGAAAATAATGTATTGTATTATTGTTTGCAAAGCATTTAACTTCCTAATATTCATGTTGGACTGTACATTATATAAATAACTTCAGTGTGGGATCACAACGTGATGAATATAATGCAAGGACATTGGCACAATGAGTTGATTATGATTTTAAAAATGTATTTGAATAACTACTCTGATTGTATCTATTGTTATCATTGCACTTCCTGCTTTCCACTCAATGCAGTTTCACCTTCGGTTTGTGTAAATACAGTCCAGCAGGTCCATTCCATTTCTTCAATGCAATACATGTCATTTATTTCCAGGACGGCCTCCTTTCTGGTCAACCAGCCTGCTCCTTCCTTCACTGAAGATAGAAAACATGTACACAAGTCATAAAAAGGAGAAAAAACTAAGCTAAAATCCTCAACCACTCCGTTAAAATGTGATTGATAACCCTTTCCCGTCACAAATGATTCATTACACTGGAACATGTATTTTGTTATGAAACATTTATGAACTCATTTTAAAAAAGGGGTTTGTAAATATAAACAGTTTAAAGAGAATCATTTAAGCAAATAAAAAGTACCTGAACCTGAGCCTATGTCAGCTTTTTAAACAGTTGAAATAAACAATATTGCATTTTAAAATTCATTACATTCTTCATGTTGTTCATCTTGAAATGTTTTTTAAGTGCACAAGGTTCTAATCTGCTGTGTCCATTACTTAACATTAGATTAAATGCAAATACGTTCACTGGGGATCAGAGGAGCTGTGGCTCCATGAGAAGTGAAAAGTTGCAGCAGCAGTATGGCGAGTGATACCAGTGTCCTCCAGCAGGCGGGGACATGGCACAACTAAAGTTAATTTAGTCCAGAGATCAGGGCCGGAGTGGGACTCTTTTTCAGCCCTGGAGTTTCAAGCCTCAGACCGGCCCACCTCAGTTCACCACTGACTTTATTAAAATAAGGTTATTTCCAATTCAGTTTCTAATTACAATATCACGTCTTTTTTTGAGAAAACAGCACTTTTAGAACTTCAAATGTTCAACAACCCTTACAGTATTATGTCTTAACAATAAAAATGAAAAAAAAAATTGTTACTCAGACAAGGACCGAACCCGGATTGGCGGCCTCATAATCTAACGTACTAACCACTGTACCACAACTGCTGTATGTTTAAAGGTGACTTATCTAGTTATATCATCATTAACCTGCATCCTGCTCACGAGGCTACGAGAAAATAGATAAAAAGAGCAGAGCTGCGGTAAAATAATTAATAAGAAGGCTGTGGTCAAGTAAATAATTAAATTATTTTTAAAAAGTGTGACTGCTGAGAGCAACCGATTCTGGAACTAGGGACACCGGCCCTCGCGGCCAAAAAACGGACCGGCCCACCGGGAATTCTCCCGGTCCTCCCGATTAGCCAATCCTGGCCTGCCAGAGATGTCCAAATAGGGCCCGCGGCCAAAGTTGGCCCATGGTAACCTTTGATTAGGCCCACCGTCCTATCTGAGAAGAGAGGGAGAATGAAGGGGATGGTTTAGAGATTGTCAATTAAAATTTAATGTAAGCCTTTGTTTGTTTTAAGCTTTGTTTGTTTGTTTAAAGCAAACAGAATTAAATGATTTAATTAAATGGTGTAAATTAATAAGATTTAGTTTAAATCTATATACTGTCAGCTGACAATGCAGAGACTTAGGTGAACAAATCAAGTTAAAGGCATATTCTGTTTGACTAGTGTATTCAGTATTGAACTGCACTGTGTTATAAATTTGATTGTTTGGTTTTATTGTAAAAAGTTGTCACTTAAAAAAAGTTATACTGTATTAGTTAATATGATTTAAAATATTTTTTTTAAATATTAGGAAATAAATTAAGAAATTACATGGTATAGCCTATATTTACCTTCGGCCCACAGCTCGCGATAATATTTGGTTTTTGGCCCTTCATACTTTAAAGTTTGGGCACCCCTCATTTATTTTATTAAGAATGACTTTTTCAGATTACTTAGAACAATAATAAATTAAAAACACGATGGTTTACAAACAATACTTGTGTTCTAGAATTTAGTGTCATATTTGCTAATGAAATAAAACATTTAATAAATAAATAAATGACATATTAATCAATTATGACATTACAATAGCAACAGAGGCATATTAGCAAATAAGGGAAATTTGTAAGGAACAGTTGTGTCTAAAGTATTCAGAAACCTAATGGCTGTGAACATTGTGACAACACCATGAATCATTCAAAAAGTTAGGTATTTCCACAGATGTAAGTGAAAGTAACAGGTTGTGTGCTGTACTGATGCTGAGCACTCCTCCCTCCTGGAAAAATCAATTTAAGTGAGGCTATAAGAGCAGAGGGAACTTCCATGACAAAGTCATGAAAACAGAAATGTCTACAGCTGTTGCCAAACATTAAGGCATCAATTTTCAGCTCCATCAGTTATTACATTTGTGTATGTCTAATAATCATCTTTTATTAGACACTACATCATAATTATTACATAACAATAGCCAAATTATTACAATGAAAAACATAGAATAGCGAATTATATAATAGTCAAAACTATGAGGGAGATTACCACAACATCACACTTTCATAATTACTTTGTGTGTCATTTATGATTTATTGTCCAGAATTTTTACTTAAGTATCATCTCAGAACTGATTCATAATTTATTTTATTCCTTATGACTTAGTATATCATAATTTCACATTATTTTTCCCTCATTATTTTTTATTTTATTTATGAAACCGTCAAATAATTTGCGAAAGATTTTTTCCCTCTTCACAGCAGAGATGGCCAAACTAGAGCCTGCGAGCCAAAGTTGCCCCATGGTAACATTTGATTTGGCCCATAAGTCTCTCTGAGAAGAGAGGGAGAATGAGGGGGATGGTTTAGAGATTGTCAATTAAAATTTAATGTAAGCCTTTGTTTGTTTTAAGATTTGTTTGTTTGTTTAAAGCAAACTGAAATTAAACACTTAAAATAAATTGTGTGAATTAAGCAGATTTTGTTAAAATCTATATAGTGTCAGCTGACAATGCAGAGCCTTTGGTGAACAAATCAAGTTAAAGGCAGATTCTGCTTGACTAGTGTATTCAGTATTGAACTGCACTGTGTTATAAATTTGATTAAAGAAAGAGAATGATGGGGAGGTGGCTGAAGAGAATATTTTTGACAAAGATGGTCGTTTTAAATTTAATACAACCTTTTGTTTGTTTGTTTTGTAAATGAATCAGATTTTCTGAAAATGTAAATATTGTCACGCAACTGAACAGAGGGCAAATGCACAAGACATCAGCAAGCAAATCAAGGCTAAGGCAGCTTAGTGCATTCAGCGTTGAAGTCCATTATTTCATTAATAGCATTATTTAAGTTTTACTGTAATAAGTTCATTACACTTGTTTATAGATACTGCATTAGTTATAAAATTAGCAAATGAATGAGAAACTTACTCTTGGAAACTTTGGTGTATAATAGTTGTTATACTAACCTTCAGCCCACAGCCGTCAATCAGGTTTGGTTTTTGACCCTTCATGAGAAAAATCGTTTGGGCACCCCTGCAGCTGCTCTAATGGGACGGAAAAGGAAAAGGGCTTTCAGTACCGCCTGACGCTCTTGACGTTTATGCTTTCGTGATGACGTCACGGCAGACCCGCCCAGTCTCTTCCTCACTGCTGCGCTGCGTGCAGTAAAGTCGGAAACACAAGTTGAACCGCATCTCTTATGTACCGTTAGTCAAACACCGTTACTCTGCTACCGAGCCGAAAGAAGGTAGCCAGACGAGGGAGAAACAAGAAAATATGGCGAAAACGTACGACTATCTGTTCAAACTGCTGCTCATCGGAGACAGCGGTGTGGGCAAGACCTGTCTGCTGTTTCGATTCAGCGAGGACGCCTTCAACACCACTTTCATCTCCACCATAGGTCAGTTTCACACTAGAGCTGCTTGATTTGTGTACAAACATTACATTGATGTTAACTGGGTAGTACTGCATGAGCTGTTATAAAGATGCATGGAGGTTTACGTGCATGTGACTGTCTGTTGGAGTGACAGGAAGAGGCCGTGGATGTGACAGCTCGTTCACTAAACTGTTCATCGACGTGTTTTTATAAAGACAAACGACACATTTTCCGTATGTAAACGTCAGGATCAGTTGTTGTAGACTGCTATTACGTGTAAGATGAATTAGACGTTACACAGTACGCTGCATTTGTAGAGCTAGCATGATCTCAGCCTGATTAGCTGTGCGCTAGCACAGTGGGCTGGACTGCACTTTCAATTTTGCGGCTAAAGAGTTGTTTAGATTCACATTTCACCACTAAACGGGACTTCAAGTGAATTTACGACATTGAACATTTTCTTAATTCATGTTATAGACCGCATTACGAACTATTCATCAGCTTGTTTATTCTTTAAGTGTATTGTGATCGTAGGGTTGAACCCAAATGTCACCTTCCTGTGAAAATGACACACTTCTCTCTGGTGATTTTACAGGACTTCTCCAGTCCTCTTAGAGTGAGTTCACACACTTGGTTTTTGTGATTCATTAAAAAGTACACATTTAATCCTCGTTTACTTAGAGTTCAGTCATTTCTTTGGACAAACTAAACTTACAGAAAAGCAAAAGGCTCTATGACTTATATTTTATGACAGAATTTACAAAACATTAAAAACAAATGTGATCGTTGTGTTGTACTGTACTGTATATGTACTTTTATCACTTGAGAATTAGTGAAAAGCTTCTTAAAGTCAAAACATGTCTAGAAATTAGAGACACAAAGAAAGAGCTAGTGGCAGAAGATGTTTTTCCAACATTAATCTGTTGAGTAATGACAAAAACCAAGTATAGCTGTCTGTCCTTTATATGGTCACATCATGTGACATAATCCTTTGGTCCATGTTATATTCATATTTCAGTCAAACCAAAGCTTGTTTAGAAGACGAGCTAGACCCTTCTTTTCAACACTCTTTGTCCAGTTGCTTGTTGCTCACCAAGCTTTATATGGCAAGGTTTCATTCAGATGAACCACACTAACAGAACAGTTGCTCCATAGTTTGATTAAACCAAATCTGTCAAGTGTGAACACACCCTTAAACTTCACAACTTGTGTTCATCTGTTTGCAATTTTGAGTGCAACACCCACATTTCAAAATACAAACAATCAATGGGAAAAACCTTTTTGTGATGATGATCTGTTTCACTCAGATGTGTCACAGTAGAAGAAAATATGTTAAGCTACTTCCAATTCAATTTGTTCTTTAGCATTCGGTGTTAGGCATGGGCCAGTATATGATTCTGACATTATGATAACCTTGGATAAAATATCATGGTTTCACGGTATTTTGTTTACTGCTCTAAAATGTATTCTTTTTAAATGTCTGGGGAAAAACTAAAACTTTTTTCCTCTTCGAAACATTTAAAATACATGTTAAAATAAGATCTTTACATGTTAAAGCAGCATCTTTGGATATCTTTTACTGTTGGAGATACTATTGTCCTAAATACAAACAAGAACAAAAAAACACGTAAAAAGAAAATCTTACATGTGCTGTAGGAATGGTATTACAGAACATTTTTGCAGTTTTAAAGGTTCAAGACACCCGAGTACTTTTTTTGATATACACACAAATTTGTGTGTGTTGAGCATCATTGGTAAGACAATGTTAGCACCTGTCAGCTTTAATTGTGGAGAAACCGGGATAATTTTGAGCTTTGGTCAGCTAAGTTCATCTTCTGGGTTTAAAATCATTTTTGGAGCGGTATTAAAATCGATTACGTAGCTCAAATCTGCTAGTAAAGTGATGATACGTCGGTTTGTTATTATTAGTGTTCATAGCTGAGTTTTCTTATCCTATGAGAAGACCCTGCTTCTTAATTATTAATGAGAGCATGTGCTTTCTGAAAGCAAGGCAGACCTGCCAAGCTGTGAGACCCCGTCCACGCATGGCACGCAGTATTTAGGCCGTATGTGCTTGTTTCCATGATACACAGGGTTTGTTGCATGTGTTTCCTCGCGATGCTGTCAGGGCCGATACAGAAAAGTTGTTGGTTTGCAGCGAGCATTTCTTTAGAGAGAGCTGTACGAGAATTGGAGAATGGCGGACTTTGTCTTTTATCAGTTCAGTTTGTTACCATTCAGACACATCGCCTATATCTGTGCTGCTGTGTTCGTCTGTATTTAAAATCCTCCGGAATACTGGCAGGGCAAATGGTATAGACAAGGAAAAAGACCTGCTGCACTGCTTTCTGCTGTGTTTGCATTCCGACCCAGGGATTGAGGAGGAGAGAAGTCCTCCTTAATAATAGTGTTTACATGATTATCTTTATAACGATACAACAAATTGTGGTTATGTGAATATGAAATTACGAATAACATGTATAGCAGGGCATTAAATTCCTGCTTATTTCTTTGCATTCCAACTTTGTTAACTACAAAATCTCGCCACGGTTTGTTTCTCATTTTGTGAGCCACCTGACAATAGTTGTTCACTCCCCTCTTTTTCCCCTTCTCTGCCGGCCACACCCATCCCTGGCTCTGTTCACAGTGCTCCACGTCCATCATGAAGCATTTTTTGAAAAAATTCTAAGGTAGACTTGAACCGAAAGAGGGGGGTTTCATGACCCTTTAAAACCTTGACTTTTCTAAATCGTGGTATACCTTGAAAACGGTTATCGTCCTATCCCTATTCAGTATTGTTCCTCATTGTTTCTTTAGTCAGCAGTACTAAAGCACTTATTACATTATATGACATCCACAAAGTCCAATTGTTGTCTCTGTTGTAACATACATAAACTGGGTCACTTATACTTCAAACTACAGCTGGTCTTGATATTTTTGACAACTTTAGGTAGACCAGTCTTTAACGTTGTCCAGTATGTCATTTCCTGTGGTAAGCCCATGCGAGAGTTCCTTGACCTTTTGTCATTGTTATGCCACAGACTTCCCCTATTGCCATGGACAACGCTGCTGTGTCACTTCCCGTCCCATGTCCTGTCCTAGCTTTCGCTGCTGGCAGGAGTGTATGCCTTAATACAGACGTTTTTTTTATAGATGTCATAAACCGGAATCACGTTATTATGCTAATGCAAAAGCTTCATACACGCGTGAAGCCTATTGCAACACTGCAGCCATTTATTAGGTCAGGCGTACTGTATGTCACTTCATTCTGACCTTTCTACACATTCCATACCCATGGTTGTGGTGCTGTGAAAACGTGCTAATGCGGTGATTCCCTTTTCAGCGGAAAGAGTTGTGATAAGTCGTGAGATTAGTCCATTTTTATAACGTGTCACCATAGGATTTATTTGCATTGCAGAAATACTACAATTACAGTGTTTAACATTGCTTTTTTCTACATGTTATTACAGGAATTGACTTCAAAATCAGAACAATTGAGCTGGATGGGAAAAAGATCAAGCTTCAAATCTGGTAAGAGTTTGCCATATAAAGTCAGTGTCAAGCAGAAATCCCCAAACCTGTGGAAAGTTTGCTCGTCTTGGCACATTACAAAAGGAGATGAAAATATGGGAAAACACAACATTTAAGCATCTATATTTATGATTTCATAATGTTACTTTTAAGATTAAATGCAGACAATGTAAGTGATAAAAAAAATAATAATTAAGATGTAATATTGTTGGATATTCTATACTATTTACTTTCAGACCACAGGTGTCAATCAGGTAATTAGTTTGGGTAGGTTATTAAACTGTACTTTGGGCAAAGAACAAAGTATCAACGTACAGTGCTCTACATAATTGAGTACACCTCATTTTGAAAATGAATATTTGTATTTATTTCTGAGTGAATATAGGCAATGTATTTTGGTGCTTTTAAATGTAACAGATTAATTAAACAGTTATTTTTATCAAAATGATATTTTAGTAACAAAACATATTTAGAAATTAAAAGATAATACAATTAAATTCAAGCAATAAAATTGTTTAAAAAATTACAACCTACAAAATTTGAACTAAATGTTTCAATTTTTTTGCTTCTCTTGATTTTTCCTCTTTAATAAATTTGTATTTTATATGTTTCTGTAATATAAATTTTGGTGTTCTAGTTTTTGGACCGTTGTCATAAGTTATTTTATTAGATAAGCTCCAGATATGGCTTCAGTACTAACTAATGTATATGCACAAAGATAATATTGTATAGCTTCCTATTACAAATATGAATTTAAAAGAGAGATTTGTGAGGGGTGTATTTGTATATGCTGAGCACTGTATACATAAAACATTTTTAAAGTGTTCTTAATTTGCTGTGAAGGGATACGGCGGGACAGGAGAGGTTCAGAACCATCACCACTGCATATTACAGAGGAGCAATGGTGAGACATGTTGCATTATTTTCTTTAGATATGGTACTGCATAGGGCTGCACAATAAATAAATTCAGCATCGATATCACAATGTGTGCATCTGCATTAGTCACATTGCAAGACACGCAACGTTGAGTCTGAAAGTTGACCAGGAGCTTCAGAATTGTATTTAATTACAGAATTTAGATGGAATTTATATGATTTATGTAAAACCAATAAAGGTATCTTACTTAGAAGTTTTGTGTTGTTTCTTGTCCAAAATATCTGCATTTCAAAACAAAAACAAGATTATTTGACTTACCCTTATGATTTTGCTTGTTTTAGGGAAAAATTCTTCATTTTGATTCATTTCTTCTCACTTGAAGACAAAACATTTTTACCTGGGGGAAAAATAAACAGTGGGGCTAATAATTATGAATTTAATTGTGTGTGTGTGTGTGTATGTATATATATATATATATATATATATATATATATATATATATATATATATATATATATATATATATATATATATATATATATATGTATATGTATATATATATATGTATATGTATATATATATATATATATATATATATATATACTCTCACAATCACACACACACACAGTTATAGTCAGAGTTATTAGCCCCTCTGTTGATTCCACCCCCCCTTCAATTTCTGTTTAACAGAGATTTTTTTCAACACATTTCTTAACTATTTAGTCTATACTTCACTTCCTAATCTGCAATTGCCTCTCTGGCTATACCCCTAACTGTACTGTAAAAAAAACAACAAAAAAATAACTTGCATTACTAACGCTTTCCTTCTTAGACTTTACACACCTGAAACTTGCCTACAGCACTTATTCATTGTTGCTCTTATAGCTGTGTAAATTGCTTCCTTGTCCTCATTTGTTAGTCGCTTTGGATAAAAGCGTCTGAAAAATGTAAATGTAAACATAATAGTTTTAATAACTCATTTCTAAAAACTGATTTATTTTATCTTTGCTACAATGACAGTACAAAATATTTGACTAGATATTTTTCAAGCTTAACGTGAGGCAGGTATCGAAAAAATATATAGCTTATAGGGGCTAATAATTTTGTCCTTAAAATGGTGTTTAAATATATATAAATATGTATATCGTGCAGCCCTTGTTATGTATGTTTTGTATGTATTGTTTTAGTTCTACTGAAGCCATATGTTTTTTTTTTCTCGTCATTTTACAGGGAATTATGCTGGTGTATGATATCACAAATGAGAAATCATTTGACAACATCAAGAACTGGATCAGGAACATTGAGGAGGTGAGAAACAGACATAATGCTGATGTAGATAAGCAAGTTTTCACTTCATTCAGCGAGTCAGATGAGTTGACTTCTCTTCTGTTTTATCAGCATGCATCGTCAGATGTGGAGCGAATGATATTGGGTAACAAGTGTGACATGAACGACAAGAGACAAGTTTCAAAAGAAAGAGGAGAGAAGGTATGCTTAATATAAAAATAATAATGATTAAAATGATGTGTGTTGGCTCAGTGGTCAGCACTGTCACCTCACAGCAAGAAGATCAGTAATTCGAGTCCTGGCTGGGCAAGGTAGCATTTCTGTGTGAAGTTCGCATGTTCTCCCTGTGTTTGTGTGGGTTTCCTCCAGGCTCCCACAGTTCAAAGACGCTATAGGTGAATTGAATAAACTAAATTAGCCGTAGTGAATGTGAGAGTGTATGGCTGTTTCCCAGTTCTGGGTTGTGGCTGGAAGAGCATCTGCTGCATAAAACATATGCTGGAATAATAGGCGGTTCATCCCTCTGTAGCGAACCCTGATAAATATATAACTAAGCCGAAAGAAAATGAATGAATGAAAATGACATATTCAGAAAAGCAAGAACATATGTGGTATGTGAAAATGCTGATGTTTTTAAGTAAACAGTTCCTTTTTTTCCTCTTGTTTTGCTACAGCTAGCTATTGATTACGGAATCAAGTTCTTGGAAACCAGTGCAAAATCTAGCACAAATGTTGAAGAGGTGGGTTGAACCACTAAATTGAGTTTTTGCTTAGATTTGCATGTTTCAAGTGTTCAAGTGTAATGTTTTCTTTATTGCTAGGCATTTGTCACTCTTGCTAGAGACATCATGACGAGATTAAACAGGAAAATGGTGAGGATGTTGATGGTGGAGATGTTCATAACCTTATCTAATAACATTGATGAGCTTTGTACTGCCTGAATACAGAAATATAATTTGTATATAATATTGAATATGTCCCCCATATATTTGTGTTTAGAATGAGAATAACCCTTCAGGGGGAGGAGGAGGAGGAGCAGTAAAAATCACAGAGAGTCGATCCAAGAAGCCAAGCTTCTTCCGCTGCATTCTGCTCTAACCCAGCAACTCCTGCAGCCTTAGTGTGAATGATTTCATTTCTCTATGCGTGTGTGTGTTTGTGTGAGAGTTTACAGTTCCACTGGACTTTCAGCTGTTAGCTGCTGCTGAGAGCTCTGGACTTCAGCCTGCCTCATCCATACATACTGAAGGCTTGAAGACTGTGAGATAAAGGACTGTTGAGCTGTTCCCAAAACATTCCCTTTAAACCAAAATATTCATAACCTCCAGTTTAGTGTAGCCCGATTTTAATTACTTTTAGTTGATTACATATAGTCGGTTTATAGTTCCATTGATTTCAAAGTGCTTTATTCAACTAGAATTTAATGAAGAAAAATGCGTGAAGAGATTAAAGAAATCGAACTCCTGCTCTAATGCAGGTTTTGGCAATAAAGACCTAAAGTAGCGACTGACGAGCCTATTGGTTTGACAGTTAAGCGTTGGTCAAACTGAAGGACATGCAATATAAATATATAGTTTGTGTCATTGTTAAACATATTTGTTTTGTTATATTTAAAGTCACTCCTTTATCTACTTAAAGGGATAGTTCACCAAAAATTGAAGAATTACACACCATTTACTCACTCTAAAGTAGTTGCAAACCTTTATGAGTACTGTGTATGAATATCCTGTGAGCACAAAAGAAGATAATGTAAAGCTGATAACATTGATGTACACAGCAGGAGAAACAAATACAATGGAAGTGAATGGTTACAGGTTTGTCTTCTTTTGTGTTTTTACATAAGGAAGAAACTCAAACAAGTAAATGAGCACAGAACCTTCAGTTTTGGGTGAACTATCCCTTTAATTTCATTTATAGTTACTGACCCAAAGCTGCAATAAATTGTGGAAATCAAAACTTCACAGGTTATAGTCTTCCCCCTTACATTTTAATATAGACCAAAGCTGTTATTGGTATTAACAGTAAAAAAAAAAAAATCCTTATCTTTGACTTTTGGTTGTAATCTCTTATAGTGAGCACGAGAAGAAAAAGAAAAGAATCAAGCTTGTTGAAGCAGCAGCCGGCTAGGCCATGTATATTAGTATATACAGTATTACATTTACTAATGGTATTATATTTTTATACTCTACCGACATCTTTTACTTACCCCTGCATAAGCACCTAAAGCATGTTAACCTGTGAGATGGATTCATTTGTTAATACTTATTTTTTTAACTCATTTAAACGTCGTCACAGTATACTGTACAATGTCTTTTTGTAATACCCTCTTTTATAAGACTCCTATGAGTGTGAAGTCGTATAGTGTTTACAGTACCACTGCAGCATCTTTTGTTTTTGTTATGCACTGATGTTATGTGTGTAAACCACTTCATGAACCACTTGTGAAATCAGCCACTCGAAAAAGTGGAAGATTGTTCTAGCTTGAATGAGTTTATTAGGCTATTGCTAGGCCCATATGGAATGATTTTGGTAGGAGGAAAAAATAACTTGCAATTCTGTTGAATGGATTTTGATTATGTCAGATTTATCAACCAAAGCTGGGAGTACTAGACTCTTTTTTTTCTCTCTCTTTCTCTCTCTCTCTCTTTTTTTTAATGCCAGCTTTTTGCATGGCAGATATTCCAGTTTTGTGTAAATCTGCTGATTGTTGTATATCTACAGATTCCATGTGGGCCTGCTAATGACTTAATTTTATGTGTGTGTGTGTGTGTGTGTGTGTGTGTGTGTGTGTGTGTGTGTGTGTGTGTGTGTGTGTGTGTGTGTGTGTGTAGAATTTAAACTGAAATGCTGAGAATCAGTCGAAATGTTTTAGAAGACTTAATTTAAGTAACTCAAATTCATTGAATGATTAATTCTGCTATTCTGTTGAAGGGTATATGATTGCTTGAGTTCCATTGGCATTGTGCATCTGATTGATCGAATCCCTGCTCAGAGGTGTGCAGTTCCCACTTAAATGGATTGATCACCATAACATTTAATTCTGTCATCATTTACTCACCAAATCGTTGTTCCAAACCCTGCATGTCTGTTTTTCTTCTTCTTTTTTGTCCATTCTGTAGTAGTCAGTGGTACCAATGGTTATCAGCATTCTTCAAAATATCCTCTGCGTTCTGCAGAGGAAAGTCAAACAGGGTTGAGTACATGGAAGTGTAAATGATGATAGAATGGATTTTTTTGTGGGGGGTGAACTATCCCTTTAATGGCCTTGAAGTCATGTTTGTTGAATATGCATGCAGGCACATTTGCATATTTTTCAATGAAACAATGACAGCACTCTCATACTGAGCATAAAGTCTTACTGACCATTCAATGCAAGCTTTTATGTCTTATTTTATAATGTCTTTCTTGTTTTTCATGTCTGTTCGGTAATATGTCAAGAGTTAACTGATTATATAAAAAAAAGATTAAAATATCTTTTCTAAGTTATTTACACGTGTCCAGTTTATTTTATAATGGCATTTTTTTGTATATATATAAATTACACACATATACACAATAAAATTCATTCATTCATTTTCTTTTCGGCTTAGTCCCTTAGCATTTGATTTACGCAGCGGATGCCCTTCCAGCTGCAACCCATCAGAGGGAAACGCACAATGAAATATGGTAACATTTTCTGTGTCATTTTTAATAGTCATCTAAAATTAAATGCAGTAAACTATTCCCCTTTTCATTAGGGTTTATGATTATATTTAACATTACTAATTCTAATCACAAATATACTAATAATAGTATAGTGAAGTATATATGAAGTATGTTAGCTAAGATGTAAGTGCACAATCATATTAGCATAACAGAGAACATCAAGGCTCTTTTAGACTGAATTGGATGCAGTGATGTGTTGTGAATCTCAAACAAAAAGTGCTTTCAGACTGAACACGAAACTTCTGAGTAAATTCATGCCTTGCCTGCATGTAAGATGGCGCTGACCACAACAATGTATTTTTTTAGGCGGCCTGCTCACAACGACGCTCAAATCTAATCCTGAAATTTGCTAATGAAGTAAAAAAAATATCAACTTACCAACGAGTCCCATTTTTCTGCAATCCTTGCTACGTAATTCATTTTTGTTGATGTTTTTGATGTTGCTGTGAATATGTTCTCAAACAAAAGTTGACAAACACTTGACATCAATGACGTTTCCGAAAATTTTACTTCAGTTCAATGTCTAGTTCAATTGGTTTTCAGATTAGCTTTCTGTGCTCTAGCGCCACCAGTCTCTCCCTTTGTACAACTGCAGCACCAGATCTAAAGTACAAATGCAACCTATAAGGATAGTTGAACCAAAAATGAAAATTCTGTTATTAATTACCCGCCATCATCTTGTTACAAAACCCAGATACATTTGTTCATCTACAGAACACATATTTTAGAGCTCCCTCATCCTCCATAGAGGTTGAGCTAAATTGGGTAAGCTAAATTTTCCGTAGTGTATGTGTTTCCCAGTGATGGGTTGCAGCTGAAAGGGCATCCGCTGCGTAAAACATAAGCTGGATAAGTTGGTGGTTCATTCAGCTGTGGCGACCCCCGATTAATAAAGGAACTAAGCCGAAAAGAAAATGAATGAATGAATTATGTATTAAGGACAGTCCAAAGATTGTGTCTTGTGCTGCTGATGCTAGAAAGAACATGGGTGAGGTGTATTTGCATTTACTTTAGTGCACAAAAGTGTTTGTTGAGCTTTGTACGATTACAGTTGAACCACTAAAGTCACATGGAATGTTTTGTTTTTGGTTCCTTTTCTGGAGTTTGAATGAGTCAGGACCGTGGCTGTCTATGGAGGATAAGAGAGCTCTTGAATTTAATCAAAAATGACTTATTTTGTCTCTCAGAGAATTGGAACAGCATGAAGGTAAGTAATTAATAACAGAATTTTAATTTTTTTGTGTGTTCTAATCCTTTAAGAGAAAAAACATTATAAACTGTTACAAGAAATCCTTGCTTTAGCGTGCTGTAATTTATTGCTCATTATGTGAACACCTCAATATATATCCATTGTTTTCAATCACACTTAGGCCCAATCCCAATTGTACCCCTTAGCCTTTCCCCTTACCCTACCTCTTGTTTTGCATCTTCATGTGAAAGGGGTAGGGGTGTCCCAATTCTCTTTAGCTTGAAAGGTGTAAAGCTAAGGGAAAGGGCTAGACACCCCTAGAAAAGAAGACTTTTCAGGACCACACTCAAAACCAAGGGGTACGAAAATTTCTCAGAATACACCATCTACAACAGAAATTAGGAGATGCACAAATTAGAATTTTTACGACAAACAAGCACCTGTTTTAATACATTTAGCAACTTCTTTAACCTCCTAAAGCAGGGGTGTCCAAACTCGGTCCTGGAGGGCCGGTGTCATGCAGATTTTAGCTCTAACTGGCCTCAACACACCTGCAAGGATATTTCTAGAATGCCTAGTAAGAGCTTCATTAGCAAGCCCAGGTGTGTTTGATTGGGGTTGGAACTAAACTTTGCAGGCCACCGGCTCTCCAGGACAGAGTCTGGACATCCCTGTCTTAAAGTCAAGTGCTATTTTGGGTTTTCTGCCTGGATTCTGCCTACCCAAATTCAAAAGCTTGAATGTCATCAATTCATGACACATTTAGTTACTTGTGTTGTGAAATGATACATCACAGCAAACATAAACATCAGTCTTACTCATAACGAGCCTACAATAAAACCAAAAAAAACAGTTTCGCCATTTCCCTGGGGTGCTTTGAAGTTGTCATGCTGACTGCATCATTAGGTTCAGCATGTACGTTGGTTCTTGGTTTGATGCTTGTCGTAAGGATTGTCACACTGCAGGAAAGTGTCTGAAACTTTCTGACACTGCAAGAATTTGGCCTGGGAGTCTAAGAATCTTTTAGGATTTTCAAATTTGTCTCAGATGAACAAATTGTGGTCAAAATCGCACAGTGTGACCTGTTTTTAGACAAGAATCATGTCTGTGTGCCACTCCTTTCTCTGGAGGGTCTGTAGTCATTGGTGTTAACTTCAAAGGCCTCTGCCAGGTCTCTCACACTACTGGCAGCTCGAGGTTTATCCAGGACGTCCCCTGCAGCCTTCACCTTTCGTGGGTTAGCGTTCAAACTCTTGGATCTGAGTGCGGGGTACATCCTGTCCTCTGCTACATACAAGCGATCCGAGTCTGTCAGCTCCTCTCTCTTATCGTCTACTTCCTCTGTTTTGGTGCTTTCGTTATTCGCCTGTATCTCATCCTCGTCTTTGTTCTTCTCTTCACTTCCCGCTTGATGGCTGTTTGTCCTCTTGCTCTCTTTAGAAGTATCTTCTTTATCTTGGTCGTCCACCTGTCTCAATTTCTCTGAAGATGTCTTAGGTGAAAGGCCGAACGGGGAGGGATGAACTTTGTAATCAAAGCGTGGAGGCCAGCGACCCAATGTTGGGGATCTGTTTGCTTGATCCTGTAGGCCATAAGGCTCTGAAGCCCAAGTGTTCCCAGGACTGCTTAATTTGGATTGCGCCATTGATACATACAAGGTACCGCTTTGGGATCTATTCTCATGCGAAAGCGAGTTATTTTGAGCTTCATTCGGGTACTGCCTCAAGGACTGCGCCCTTTCAAGAGGATGTGAAACTGCTGTGTCTATTCTAGATTCTAGCAGAGCGTGTGCATCTTTTGTGGGCTGACAAGAGGAGCGTGTTGGGGATTGAGAGTTCTGGCCTCCATCTTGTGGCGGGAAGGACTCACAGGGAGAGATTAGGATGTCCACACTAGAGCTGGAATGTGTCCTTTGCCGAAGTGGCAAGACGTCCAATGTGGGACCGTAGGAAGAGGCATGTTGTGGGTTTAGGTCAGTGATGCCAATACTGCTTCGCCTCTCTGTTCCCTGCCCCCTGACCTCATCACCACGTTCTTCGGCATCCAGGTGCCAGCGGTACAAACTGTACCCATCAGCACTGGTGACACTTCCCCGACGAAGCAAACCTGACTGGTCGACGGCCATTGAACTCCCGGATCGAGTGCGTACCAGATCACAGCGGTCGATGCCAGCTAGTCGCTCCAGTGCATGCATCATGCGGCCGGAGAACTCCTCGAGCTGAGCCAAGCGCAGGTCCACTGTCTGCAGAGAGGCTTTCATGGTGTGCTCCCGCTCATTTACTTCCTCCAGGCGCATCGACATGTTCTCCACCCTGTGAGAGAAAATGGCTAGTGTCACTTTCACTTCAATAAAAATTCAGGAAAATGTAATTATTGCTTGTGTGATATAACCTTACTATATATTATACATGGGATCATTATTTTCCATGTCCCGGACAGTGTTTGATTGGCCACACAATTTCAACAAGGATCCTTTGCCTCCTTTTATCTAAGCTTGTATTATACTTACTATGTATATGAGACTATTATTTTGAAAATGTGACTGGCTTTATAGAGCTCCCAGGTAATGTAACAAGGTGTGGGGCATCTCATGTCATCACAGCTGATCGTCAGAATGCAAAATTTGTAAAAGATGAATTATAAATGTATTTGGTTCCTCCTGAAGAGGCATAAGGTCTGTTTAACTGTATCTTTCATTATTTAAATGTGTAATGTGAAATTTGCCGCATATGTTTGTAATGAGGCATGTAGACAGCTGAATATAAGAGTTTAATGCATGTTTATGCATCGTGTCATATCACACAGCTCTTACTGTGATTCTGGAGTTAAAGGATGCCATTAGTCTTATCTGCATTTCTCAAAACTTCTGTTAATACAGAAGGTGATATTAAAGCCTATGTTTTCATATACATTAAAATCACAAATTACAACTCTAAATATATCTCTGTTGCTCCCTTTTGTGAAGTGTAATTATAATTTACCCTATACAGTGCTCAACATATATAAGTACACCCCTCACAAATCTCTCTTTTGAATTAATATTTGTAATAGGAAGCTACACAATATTATATTTCTGCTTATCCATTAGATTAGTCAGTACTGAAGCCAAGTCTGGAGCTTATCTAACAAAATAACTTATATTAAATGGTCCAAAAACTAGAACACCAACATTTATTTGTTATAGAAAATATTAAATACACATTTAAAAAAAAGAGGAAAAACAAACGAAGCAAAAAAAATAAATAAATCAGTTGAAATTTTGTAGGTTGTAATTTTTATTTGCAATATTTTTCTTGAATTGATTAAAATAATGTTTAAATAAATTTATCTGTTTAATAAATCTGATTTGTTAAAATGCACAAAAATACTCTGCCTATATTCACTGAGAAAGGGATCAAAATATTAATTTTCAAAATGGGCTGTACTCAACTATGCTGAGCACTGTATTTTATCTACAACACAACTAAAACTTAAATTTAATTTAATTCAATCACTTTCTCTAACTTAAATAAATCTACCACTTCAGTGGACACTTGTTAAGTCATTTGACAAGAAATCTACTCAATTTGTAAAAATATTTTTTTAAAATATTTTAATAGTCAAACTCAAGTATGACTATTTTGCATGTTTGTACTTTAGAGCACATAGTAATGATTCTGTGTGTGTGTGAAAGAAAGGGCCTTAAGTACTGACACGAACTGCATAGTGTCAGTGAAGAGCTCATTCATAAATACAACAATTCCAAATATATGGACAAAACCAAGGTTTTCAATGTAGGGGAATTTTTAGTTTCTAAATCATTTTTGCACTAACCTAAGCCACCTACCTAAGGTAGTATTTAGATATCAGAGAACAGTTTAACTTATTGAATCAATGCGTTCTACAGCACCTTTAAAGGGCATCTGTTTTCCTTCTTTGTCAAAAAATGAAGTCTTTTGTGTCTCCAGAATGTGTCTGTAAAGTTTCATCTTAAAACACCCATCAGATTATTTATTATACCTTTCAGAATACCTTTGCAATTTCTGCTCTCAATGTTTTGTTGCCTGTGCCTTTAATGCTAGTTCTCCCTACCCACCATTCCCACGTGTGCCTCAATCTCCGCCTTGTCTGCGTCAGATAAACAGCACAGTGATAGACATGATGAAAGCAGATCTCATGTAATGTTTGTGAGAAATACTACAGTAAGAACTTTCCCAATGATTATTTGATGTATTTGTTGTGAAGCCTTTCTGCAACGAGTCACACACAATGGCCTTACAAAGTTCATGTACGCATGCACGCACGTACACACAGCGTGATTGTTTAACTTTGCACTGTTTTTGCACGGCAAATGTGATAGGATACACGTTAATCTGATTGAACGTCCACAAACCAGGACTGAATCGTCTTCTCTCATAATTGTTCTGACATGCGGCTGTGGTGATAAAGACAGTAAAGTCGCTGTAATTCATTACAAACATGCACTGTTTTAAAAACGTTTCAAACTTGTAAAACTCATTCTTGATCACATCTAATGATGATTGATGATCACAGAGAGCTAAACAGATCTTTTTTCATCCCAGTTGATTTGGGCAGATCCTGTCTTGTTGATATGATTATACGTGTTACTACAGAGACATGTTAATACGTTGCTGTCAATCAATTCGGTGGACGGGGAAACCGCACTCCTTTGTCACATTGCTATGGGCCTCAAAATTGGAGGGATTTGGATCCTTTTTTAACGTCAGAAAATTTAAATAAAGAGACTTATTATCTTTATATCACCCCAATTTGACTGTGAACACACTACACCTGCACACAGTCGTGTCCAAACAGCTTACAAAAGATGATTTTCATCATAGGGGCCCTTTAAAATATATAATTTTACAAACTTATAAACTGTTTATGAATGTATGGAGTAAAATTTTACCTTACTGCAAAATATTTTCTTTTAAAAAAATAAATAAATAAACCAAAAAACAGAAAACTTATTCCTAAAAAAACACATCATTCTAAACATTAGAAAAACCTTTATTGTCAACTTCTGAAATAAAATTAGAAGTTGCACTAGCTGTTTTCCATCCAGTACCTCTGGGAAGTGATTCGGATGCGCTCATCATTGGAAGACTGCACCTCATCCTCCTTCTCTCTGAAATACTCCTCCACATTCTGCTCCTCAAACTCATACAGACTCTTCAGCTCCTCAGCACTCAGAGTCAGCTCTGGAAAAAAAACATCATTACAAACAGGTTAAACGGTTTGCTATTTCACTGATACGCTACCAGCACTAAAATTGAACAAAAGCAGTAAATACTCAAGCCGTGGTCTCTGTCATCCAACTCTCCTTCTTGTTTCTTCCGGCAGCGGCAGCACAGGCGCTTCAACACGATGTAAATATGGCTGAAGATGATGAGTGGTGGAGGAAGAACTGGTCTGTCGTGAAACGTCATGATGAGCTGGTAGCGTTGAAACTTCCAGATCTGGTTGGAGATGGATTTTACTTCAAAGAATGTGTTACTGTGAAGGGAATAGGTTAGATCAGTGCTGAAACTGAATATATGTGAAAGTCCTAATTCAATACATTATAATATTTTGCATGCAGTCTCACTTGAACACAGCGATGAGCAGGTTGACTAGTAAGATGTTGGCTACCAGTAGGTAACAGGCCATGATGGCAGGTGTGAGCCACGCACCAGGTATACACGGAGGAAGCTTTTTTCCATCTTCATCATACATGTTTTCTCCACAGGGCGCTGTTATACGTCATACAACGGTGGTTATATCACAAGCATGACACCATTCTGTTGTATAGTTTTTGATAATTACATTTTATTTATGGGTGTAGTTGAAGAAAATGACTGTAAACTCACGGTTAATCTCCATCGCATAGACTAGTAGTATGAAAAATGTAAAAGAGAGAGAGAGAGTACAGATTATGGAGAACTTTTTTTGCATTTCATTATCTGATATTTTTCCTACAGTAAATTATGAGCGAATAGTTCAAGATTTTTTATTTTAAGTGTAGAAAGAAAACCACAGTTTAAATGTTTATGGGTTAGTAATATTTCTTTTAAAACTACTTACTAAGTGAAAATATCTTGCAGTTTGTTCATCAGTGATTCGTAATCATATTCAGGCTTGTAGCCAGGGGGGGCGGGGGTTCGGGTGATTTGATAAATAGTGAAAATAATCCATTGAGAAAAAGGCTTTAAGATCAAGCGGAATCCTCTGTTGACTGTCACATCGGTGTGACTTCAGCTAATCAGTTTTTTTCATGAGTCTAACATCCAGCTATGCAAGAAAACATTCAATCTCAGTCACCTTTCACTACTGTCTTGTATTTAAATAAGAAAACATTTTACAAGTAGTTTTTGTTCTAAATCTTGGAGTTTATTCTTGAAAAACAAATCATCCATAAAAGGGGTGAAGCACGAAAATCGGCCTATAATAAAAATTTATTTAAATACTATTTTGGCTATTGCTGTTATCAAACTATTTTAGCTATTGTTGGGGTTTTTAAATGTACTTTTTTAATTAATTAATTTTTTTACAAAAAGAGGCTATGAAATTGTGAATCTCTACATTATTATTATTATTATTGTTCATATGTTTTAATTTTTTATTATTTAAATGGCCAAATTTTGACAGAGAAAAGTTGAATGTGCTGGCCAGTTTGTTATTTGACTAATAAATGACAATAGGCTACAGTTTTTAATGTAAAACGTTAACAGATTCCTATTTTTTTCTAATGGTAAATGATGTAATAAAATTGTATATTAAAAATAAGTATTTGTTTAATATTTCTTTATTCTGAATCTGTAAAAAATATTTTGGTGCATGAAAATGTGTGACCATCCGACAAGCTAATTCAGCTAAAATAGTGCTTAAAATGTCACTAAAAGTCAGTATTTAAATCTCAAAATTGAATATTAAATAAGACGAGTAACTGCAAAAATGTCCACTTTTTGAGAAAAAACCCCCACCCTTTTCACCAGGCTGGCAACAGGCCTGATATTACAATGATTTCTGAAGGACCAGACTGAACACTAAAGTAATGACTGCCTAAAAATGTAGCTTTATCACCACAAATAATGAATGACTTTTATTACATAGATTTTTACAATTACATTTTCATTAAAATAGAAAATTTCTAATAATATTTCACAATATTGCTGTTTTATAGTAATTTTGCTAAAATAAATGTAGACTTGAGCATAAGAAAAAAAAATCTAACTAACCCCAAAACATTTGAACAGTAGTAGTACAACTAGTTTTCATATACAGCCCTGTAAAAAAGTACAGCTGTTATTCATTCTGTGGATTTGCCATTAATAGGTCATGTTCTAAATAACACATTCCTTTTTATTTTATAAACTACTCATAAGCATGTCTAAAAAATGCTAAAAGAGGTCAATATAAAATATTCCATGTGATGTTTTCAGACCTTATACAGCAGGCAAAAAAATGTATTGAACTCATCACCATTTTTCCCAGAAAACATATTTCTAAAAGTGCTGTTATCTTGACATTTTCACCGAATGTTGGTAACAACCAAAGAAATCCATATTTTCAAAGAAAACTAACCTAATTAGTATAAAAAATGAAGTTAAGCATAATAAAATGAAATGACATGGGAAAAAAAAAAGTATTGAACACATGAAGAAAGGAAGGTGTAAAAAGGCAGTGAAAGCCCAGACAGCAGCTCAAATCTCTTTTTGCAATACCGTTCCTAAGGTATGTGCAAGATTTTTTATTTAGATTTTTTTTGTTTTGTTTTTTAGGACAACAGTATCTTCAGCAAAAAACAATATCCAAAGATGCAGTTATAAATTGTAAAGAAATCTGTGTTTTTGAAACTAATGGAGACAGCAGAAATCAATGATTCATTTGATCTATTTAGTCTGACATGTTTACTGCTCCAAAATATTATAAATCATTCAAAAAAAATAAAATATATTGTTTTCAAATGGTTTTTGTTTTGTTGCCCAAACATTTTAAAAGAACATTTTAGAGCAGTTATCACACTACCATGATACTGTGAAACTGTGATATTTTTATCCAAGGTTATCATACCGTCAGAATATTATACCGGCCCATGCCTACCCTCTGCCCTTTGTCATTGTAAATTAATATTAGCTGCTTCAGTCCAACATCTACATTATCAGGATGAAGATAAAACTAGGGTGGACATATCAGCAAGACAACGATCTAAAACACAAAATGGAAACTCTCAAATAGTTTTAGAGAAAGAAAATCAAGCTGTAGAATGGCCAGGCCAATCACCTGAAATAAATCCAATATAAAATACAAAATAAAGCTCAGATTTGATAGAGGAGACCCACAGAACCAAGACTTTTACACTGTTGAAGTCTGTGAAAAACCCACACCTGAGCAATTTATGTGACTTCACTCTCCTTATGAGAGACGTCTTGAAGCTGCCATCACTAAAAAAAGCTTTTTTATAAAATAGTTCAGTATTTCTCCTTGTGTCATTTCATTGATAAAATACAACACTTTTTTTTTTACTTTGTTCTGTTTTGTTTTATTTTTATGTTTGTATTGTTTGGGGTTTTATCTAAATCTGGTTCAATCTCATGTCAGCAGCTCCTTTAGAAATATTATTTCCAAGAAAAACATGACATGTTCAATACTGTTTTTCACCACTGTATATCAGGAAAAAAAGGTTGATCAAAACAGAAGTTTCAAAATGTAAGAATTTTATATGTAATTATAAATTATTATTTTAAACAAGTGAACAAGTATACAACAGCAACAAAAACATTGCAACAAGTTCATCAATCGACAACTAAGAACAGGTCGAAACTACATCTACTGTACAAACCTCACAAGCGGGGCAGGTAAAGACCAGCACTATCACACACTCAGTCCATCACACATGATTCACCACATGATCAACAGATGAGACAGGTATTTGTTCTGCAGAGCTCACAGAGACAGAGCGGGTGGAATGAAGACGAGACCACGGGATCATCCACACATGAATCAGGAAACAGAATCTTACTATGAATTCTAGTCTTACGGTCTATCGAGTCAGCAAACACTTCTCCATAGATCATCCAATAGGGCATGTAGAAAATGTTTCTCGCCAGACGCCACGTCGGCTCTTCGTCCGGGTGCAGGATGGCCTGGCGCGCAACGCCGAAGCTCATGAGGACCACCAGCATGATCACCACAAAATACAGCATGTCGATCATCTGCACACACATAAAAAAACATAATTATTTCTGTTTTGAGATCTTACTGTTTGTTACTGTGTACTAAGAGGATGTTATGATATTGCCGAGTACGAAGCGATGCTGGATTAACATCTATGTTGATCCTGAAACATTATTTTTGTTTGAAAATGTAATCCATAGCTATTCCCTACCTTAAATCCAACCATAACTGTAAATTATTCTCAAACTCAGAGGTATAATAGTTGCATAAATAAGTGCATAAACCTAACCGCAAGCCTAAACTTAACATAAACTGTAAACGTATCCCTTAAATCTGATTGGCTGATTGTAATGTTGTTCCAGGATCAACATAGACGTTCATCCAGGAACATTTCCTACTTGGTTGAAATCAGGTTGGCAGAACTAAGATTCCCCGTTCATTGACCACTACCTGTTTAACGACCACGTTTCGGCTTTCGGCTTTGTGATTTAGGATTATAATCACTGGAAATTTTGTGTATATTGTAGACCTATATACTGTAAACCACTCTGTTGTCATTACTACAGATATTAAGTTAATATAACTTGACATTACTTAAAATACTAAGTTATGGCATCAAAACTTAAACTGTAAGGTGTATTTAACTTACTCAATAGGCAGCAAAAAATAAATAAAAAGGTATTAATATTTTAACATTTTAATTTCTACAAACGATTCACCATGTCTCTGTTTAAAATGATTGATTGCACTTGAAATTCTCCTTTGACAACAGCGCTGATTGGTCGATATATGTTATATGTCACAAGGGGGTCATTTTGCTGAGGTAGGACAGAAAAGTGAAATTAGTAAGTAGATGTTTAAATGCTTATATACATTTTTATTAATTGATATACACACAGGGGTAACACGGTGGCGCAGTGGGTAGTGCCATCACCTCACAGCAAGAAGATCGCTGGTTTGAGTCCTGACTGGGTCAGTTAACATTTCTGTGTGGAGTTTGCATGTTCTGCCCGTGTTGACGTCAACACACATCATCTTCTTCTGCTCCGGTCTCTCCCACAAGTACAAAGACATGCGCTCTAGCTGAATTGGGAAAGCTAAATTGTCCATAGTGTATGTGTGTATGTCTTGGTCCTCCAGGTTTGGGTTGAGCACTGGGCTAACAACCCACTTCGTAAAAATTAGATGTTACGAAACATCAACATGATGCGGCTAAATATCAACTTGGATACAAACGGCCCTGGGAGTAAGTAAGTAATGAAATAAAGCAAGTAAGTAAAGAAAAAAAGTAAGTAAAGTAAAAAATGTGGAGGTTTAGGAGGTTTATTAGCCATTTTAAATGATCTGTATTAAACATTTAAGTTAATTCAATGAAAAGACCATATTTGGTCAACTCAGTTAATTGAGTTGACAATTTCCCATTATTCAAACAAACTAGGGGAATCACTTTCCACAAATAATTTAAGTAGTCTTAACTTATTAGGATATATACTTTGTTTTTGCCACTTCAAAGGAAAGTAGAGGAACTGACGCCATTTTATGTTGTACCCGTTTGTACTGTTTAATGTTTTTTTTTTTATGTATCTTTCAATTTACTTTTCTTTTGTTAACAAGTAAGGTTATTTAGTCACATAAAAAGCTGTGTTTTGTTTATAATTTTGGCCTTGTCAGTTCCTGAAGAGATTCTAAAAACGTTCTCATTCTCATGCATTCTTTTGTACAAATATCCATTTCTGCAACGGTTTACTAGCCCCATAGGTCAAAACACAGTAATATTTAGGCTTTTCTGTTTGCACTCACCATTTTTCCAATCATCATGACGTACGGTCCTAGATACTTGTTAACTCCGAAGATGTCGAGTACACGAATGTACCAGAAGATGATGTCCACGCAGTAGATGACGCGGCCATAGCCCATGTAGGGCTCGTTCTGCAAGCGCAGCAACAAGCCCATGAGGAAGGTGGTGATGGCAGCCAGATCAGTGATATTCCAGTACTCCTCAAGCCAAACGTTTATTTTCTGTTTCAGCTTTCCGGGCTCTGACATCAGGATCTGCACACAAATAAAGTATTAAAGAATTATTAGAGTATTAAATTAAAAAATAAATGTGTAAACATATCATTAGGCCTGTCTATTCAATGCATTAATTGAATTAATTAGTAAACTGCAAGAAAATGTGTTTTTATTTGCAATGTAATTGCAATACATTTTTCTTTGCAATTAATACTCTGTCCTCCAAATTGTGTAAAAAAGTGAATTCACGTCATGAATTCAAGGCGAAAGCTCCTAAATGTCTCAGTCAGATTTAATATGTGATTCAATTAAATCCATTAATTAAATGCTACTTATTAAGACTATTAATAAGACTAGGCTAAATCATTAATTGATTAACAGCCCTAATTATAATATAGCAACATATTATTTTGCTTGTATGCATCACCTGTCTAACTTTCTCCAGTCCAAGAGTGATGATGTAGGAAATGACGATCCATTCCTGCAATGATGGCCATCTTTCCATTTTCACCAGGATGATGTAGTTATACAGCATCAGGTACACCAGGTATGCAGTCTGAGAAGAAAAATATGTTCATGACCAGTTAAAGATGAGTGCTGTGACATTTTTTATCATTTGTTTTTTAAAGTATCACCTACCGTATTGAACCAGAACTTGGTATATGGAGCGTTAAAGAAATAGTAAATCTTCTTTCCAACAGGCAGTCGTTTCTGTTTCTTTTTACCATCTTCCTCATCACCTTTCTTGGATGTTGCGTCCATGCTTACTGTGCCATCCTGAAAATTGAATATCCATTATGATATTTTTTCACTTTTCATCTCATTCAAAATATGAGTGTGCTAAGATTTTTATTGTGAAAACCTACATACATACAGTGCCACCTAAATCTTTACAGGAAAGAGATGGACCATATCTCTTAATAATAATAATAATAATAATAATAATAATAATAATAATAATAATAATAATAATAATTCCTTACATTTAAATAGCGCGTTTCTGGACACTCAAAGTGCTTTACACATTTTTGGGGGAAATCTCCTCATCCAACACCAGTGTGCAGCATCTACCTCAATGACGTGACGGCAGCCATATAGCACCAGACCGCACACCATTGAATTGGTGGAGAGGAGACAGAGTGATTAACCCAATTATGATATGGGAATGATTAGCAGGCCATGATGTACAGAGGCAAGTGGGCCAGGATGCCGGGTTAAATTCGAACTCTTTTTCAAATGATTTTTAACGACCACAGAGAGTCAAGATATCAGTTTAACGTCTCATTCAAAAGCTGGTGCTTACTGAACAGTATGGAGTCCCCATCAATACACTGGGGCATTAGAACGCGCACAGACCGCAGGTTGAGCGCCCCCAGCTGGTCTCACTAACACAACTTCCGGCAGCAACCTAGCTTTCCCATGTGGCCTCCCATCCAGGTACTGCCCTGCTTATCTACAGTGGGCGACCATGTGAGAGTTGCAGAAAGCTAGCTGCCGGCTTCCAAGATAGAGTAGTGAAAGTATTCTATCACAAAGAATTTAGCTTACTACAAAAAGGAATTCAAAACCCTACCTCACACCCCACCCATCTAACATTGATCAAAATGTTTGCGGAAGGTTCATAAAAAATAAAATAATAGGCAAATTATACAGTACATGAATAACTTTTATAATCATAATATGGAACTGGGTGTCATGGTGGCGCATTGGTTAGCGCACTGTTGTCTCACAGTAAGAAGGTCGAACCTCGGCTGGGTCAGTTGGCATTTCTGTGTGGAGTTTGCATGTTCTCTCCGTGTTGGCGTGGGTTTCTCCGGTACCCCAAAAGTCCAAAGACATCTGCTATAAGTGAATGGGTAAGCTAAACTGTCCGTAGTGTATATGATTGAATGAGAGTGTATGGGCGTTTCCCAGTAATGGGTTGCAGCTGAAAGGGCATCTGCTGAATCAAACATATGCTGGATAAGTTGGAATTTTCCGCTGTGGCGACCCCAGATAAATAAAGGAATATAGCCCAAAAAAAAATGAATGAATGAATATAGAACTGGCTGGGACAAAAATTTTAAATTGAAGCAAGGTGTACTGTAAGATTTTTGCAGATCTGATTTTATTCTTTCAGAATGGAGAAATAAATATGGAGTTGTGGGTTATAAAGTCAGAATTGTTAGTTAATTACGCAGCCGTAAGAAAATAGCCTTTCCCCAGCTAAATGGAAGTCATGGAATGGGAAATAAAGTATGAATTGTGGGATTTTATCTGCCTAGTTCTGACTTCTTCGTGTAATTCAGTTTTTTTCCCCATTGCATTTATGCATGTTTTGCAACTCTGTCTTAAGAACTAGCAAATGCAGGCTTGTATAACGCAATTTTAAGAAAAAAGTCAAAAATGCACAACACAAACTCGCAACTTAAACAAAATTTGAATTGTGAGATAAAGTCACAATTACCTAATTTAAATGGCGCCTCAGAGGAATGAATCGCCAACTATTCCAGCTTATGTTTTACGTAGCGTATGCCCTTCCAGCTGCAACCCAGTACTGGCAAACACTTATAAACACTTAATCACACACACATACGCTTCGGCACATACGTTTTGGACTGTGAGGAAAACCGGAGCACTCAGAGGAAACCCACAGGAACACAGGGAGAACATGCAAACTTCAAACAGAAATGCCAACTGATTCAGCCAGGACTCGAACCAGTGACCTTCTTGCTGTGAGGCAACAGTGCTAACCACTGAGGCACCGTGCCGCACAATATTATTATTATTTTCATAAAATTTGTTACTTACCACTTTTAAACTATGATTTTACCTTGGTAGATTTGGTATCGTCGTCTTTGTCTTTAACCTCCTCTTTGTCTTTAGAGTTTTGATAAGACAGATCATCTCCAGTTCGGAAGTCGAGAAGAAGGATGGCTGGAGGGAAAATGATTCCGAGGATTACCTGGGAACGACATAAATTTAAAACATAGTTAATGCATAAGTTTAAGGTTCAGTGGTGTATTAATGCATGGTTTATTTTGAGTTGCACACCTTGAGTCCATTGCTCTTGCCGACCCGCAGGCAGCCCATCCACATGTCAGTGAGCAGCATCTGTGAGCAGGTATGAGCTATGAAGTCTCTGTGTTTGGCAGCTACAGCAAGCTTCAGACAGGTGGAGTTGCTCCAGTTCTTCAGCTCATACGTCAGCAGCTTCATGGCCATGTGTTCATCATGCTTGTACGACTGATCAAGCAGCTCATATGCTAACTGACCAAAATCCCTGAGCGTGAGTGAGAAAAGACAGAAAGAGAAAGAGGTTTTGTGTGAGTGGAGACACTCGATGAAACATTCATTTTGAAATAAAAGATTTAAAAAGTACTGTTTTTTGCCCTAAGCAAATAAATGATTTAAACATATTGCATTAAATAGAGTTTGCAGTTGATTCTTTTTTATTTTGTAATTTTTTAATTTATAGTTTTACAGAAAAAAAAAGTTATTATCTATGTTAACTTTCTATATTTTTAACTATTATTAATACATCAACATATGCTTTTTTATGTTTGGTATTTGTCTGGACCATTACGCTTCCATTTCAAATAATCTTTCCAATCCAAAATGTTAACAGTTAAGACTTCATTTAATCAAGATGATTGAGTGTTCTGAGAAAAAGACAACTAAAAATAAATAATAAGAAATAAATACCAAGTGTGACTGATTAGCCCCATGGCTGGAATTGCTTAGGGCCCCCAAATCACTAAATCCGCCCCTTAACATATCATTCATTCATTCATTTTCTTGTCGGCTTAGTCCTTTTATTAATCCGTGGTCGTCACAGCGGAATAAACCACCAACTTATCCAGCAAGTTTTTTTACGCAGCGCATGCCCTTCCAGCTGCAACCCATCTCTGGGAAACATCCACACACTCATACACTACGGACAATTTAGCCTACCCAATTCACCTGTACCGCATGTCTTTGGACTGTGGGGGAAACCGGAGCACCCGAAGGAAACCGAAGCGAAGGCAGGGAGAACATGCAAACTCCACACAGAAACGCCAACTGAGCCGAGGTTCGAACCAGCAACCTTCTTGCTGTGAGGCGACAGCACTACCTACTGTGCCACCGCCTCGCCCCCCCCCTTACTAAAATATAATATAATATAATATAATATAATATAATATAATATAATATAATATAATATAATATAATATAATATAATATGATATAATATAATATAATATAATATAATATAATATAATATAATATAATATAATATAATATAAAATAATATAATATAATAAAATATAATCAGTGGTGAAAAGAAACAAATAACAAATACTCAAATTACTGTAATTAAGTAGTTTTTCTCAGGAATTGTAATTTACTAAGTAGTTTAAAAATGTGCACTTTTACTTTGATTTGAGTAAAAAATCAAATCGCACATAGAAAATAAATCGCATCATACTGAACTACCTCAAGACATGCAGAAAACTGTTTGGAAGCATTAAAAGTGTCCAAGAAGATACTTTACACGCAAGAACCCAAAGACGAAGATGACAGATGTTTACTGTATGATGGCCTTAAACAATAACTAAATGCACTACAGAATAGTACGTTTACACACACACATGCACAAATTACATGTAAACGCATAAACCATTCCCAGCGTAGGTTAATGCACACTACTCACTACTCTTAAGTACTTTAAAAATAGCTACTTTTACTCATACTTTGTGTAATATTTACAACAAATATTTTTACTCTACCTGCACTACATTTTTTAAGCAAGTAATGATACTTTTACTTGAGTATGAATTTTCAATACTCTTTCCACCACTGAATATAATATAATATAATATAATATAATATAATATAATATAATATAATATAATATAATATAATATAATATAATATAATATAATATAATATAATATAATATAATATAATAGTTTCTGACTTTGAGTTATTGTCAAGATCCTGTGAGATGTCATCCACCAGCTCGCTCCGTGAGGACTCGTGCGCCATGGCTTTGTAGAGTTTGCAGGCCACCAGAGCTTTGGCCATGGCCTCCTCGCCCCTCTGCCAGAGAAACAGCGCCATCTTCTGCCGCTTCATCAGCACTGCCCACACCATTAGCTCGTGGAAAGGGTACTGGAAGCGACTGACCTCAGGATCATCAACATCAATGTCGATCTCCTCCTCTTTCTTCTTCTTCATCTTTTTTTTGCCTTTAGGTCTTGGGTCATCGTCCTCTCAGGGGAAATATAAATGAAAGCGACAATAAATACTGCAGGTTTGAGTTAAAAATCTCATTTCTTTTCTCATTTGTGTGTTCATATTTGATGTATATAAACATATTTGTCATTCTGAATGTTTTTAAAAGCTGTTTTATCAAATGGTTTAAAAATGGCTTACCTCCATACCCAGAAGTTTCAAGGCTTTGGGCTACAAGAAAACAGACACAGGGACACAGAACATAAACTCAAGCAACTTTGCCATGCTTAAAGCTTGGAGCTAGAATATACAGTAGCCTAATTAAAGTTAGTCTCTGTATGTGGTTAACACAAACTGCGGCCCACTTAAAATGAGATCTTAAATCTGCACGTATGAATGGATAAATCATGTATGAATTGGTCAAGTAGTGTATTTATGCATGTAGTCGCTTACTTTTCTGACACACATTCTGTAAATAAACGAGCTGGATCTAATTTCTAATGTAAATATGTAATTCCAAATCATTCATTTTAAAATACAAGTTAATGTTTAGATTTCAAAGATATACAAATGTCATGTGTACATGCAACATATGTCAAAATTTATCAAAATGGTTTATAAATGAATTTGATGACATATAGCCAATAGTTATGAGGCCCAAGCAACATTTAATTTTTTTGTTAATACTTTACATTTAACTAAAGCAGTTTTATTTTTACTTTAAGAACAGTAGCCTACCAATTTTATCTTTTAAAAGCACACTTTAAACATAGACTTTTAATTAATTTATTTATTTACTCATTTTTACCTGTAAGCACAGTAGTGTTAATGTTCAAACTATTTATAATGTTTAAAGTGGCTGACAATAATATTGGGAATTAATCTACCTCGTCATTATGGTGGTACTTGAAGAGATTTTTTTTCTGAGGTGGTACTTGATGAAAAAAAGTTTGAGAACCACTGGTCTAGAACAGTGGTTCTCAAAGTGGGGGTCGGGACCCCTTGAGGGGTCGCAGAACAATAAAGGGGGGGTCGCCTGGTGATTTCCAAAAATCTACTTATTATTATTAGACCATAAGAATTACCATATTTTATCCATAACCAACTGAAAAGAAAAAAAAAAACAGTCATTTATAGTTACTATAGTAGCTTATTTACTTGTTCTATTGGATTGCGACCCCTGGGGTAAATACATTATATCAAAGACACAGCAATAGCGTCAGATGCAGCAGATTGATTTTATAGCACCAGGTTAAACTTTCTGGCACATTTACACCACTGAAATACATAAAAAATAAACAAAGAATAGACTGTGGTCTATTGGTGTGTGTGCGCGCCATTGCATGCAAGTTTTCTGTATTTATTACCACCTCAGGGGATATTGGGGGTCGCGAGTCACTGGTATTGTTATTTTAGGGGTCGCGTGCTGAAAAGTTTGGGAACCCCTGGTCTAGAACACCAGTGTTAATCCATTTTGCAAGATAGACCATTCTTAATGGTACAAAAAAGAAAAGAAAAAAAATCTGTGCCACCAAAACCAAACACATCAATATTATCATACTAAATCTATCTGTGAGTTGTCATGACAGAAGTAGAAAGTTCTGTCATGAAACTATTATTTCGCAACGTAGGCAGATATGTCCTATTCAATCTGCTTCTGACCACATGATCAACTCATGGTGCAGGTGATTAGTTACTGTCCTCTCAGCTCCTCAACATTTAAATACCTCAGTGTTGTTTATACTAGCAATCTGCTGCATTTTTTCGGATACCCTCCTTCACCCCAGCTCCACCTGTGTGGAGATCTACTATAGGGGTTTTTTATGTATGTTTTGTTAGCAGCAGTATTTTGTTAAATTCTCAGGCAGCATCTCTAAATACTGCCAGTAGCAGGTCTGAGTACCAATGATCAAAGCAGCAGCAGTGCAGCAGATTTATGCCACCAGGACCAAACATTAACATTTCCATATACATATTCATTACCATACTAAATCTGTTGTGATATTTTAACCCTCAAAGTGTCAGTAGCCATTTGCACTTTACATTTTAATGATCACCAAGGTTTACCAAACATTTAAAAAAAAAAAAAAAACTTTTTTGTTTTAGATTCCCACTATGCAGACTTTTCCTGACCACATTTTTAATGGTCTACTGAAAAAAAAAATTGTATACTGAAAATCATTTGCACCTTGGATACCTTTAAGGTAGATAAATAAATTATTATGAATCCACTCATGTTATTTTGGCCATTATTAATATACAGATACTTATCCATGTTGTCAGTTATGTTTGCAGGAAACTTTGCTTGTGTATTTTCAGATGTGCATGCATGCATAAGGAGTTGGTGATAACTCACTCGTTTTAGTCCATAGAGATTATTATAAAGAGTGCGAAAACTTTTCCTAGTGTAGTTACAGCGATACGCTCCTCCCATGAGATACTCCAGGACCAGTCCAATGTCAATCAGGGTGATCTGGTAATCTGGCGGGAGATTTCCCTAGAAATATGAATGTCATAACACTATGAAATAAAATCAATGTCTTTCTATTGCTGTATTATGCAGTAGAGTAAAATTAAACTACTAGGCTACAGTTAACACCTGCTTTGTATGTTATTACTCCATTGAATGGATGTTATCAGTGCTTATCAGCTGATAGATATGGGCCAGTATGGGCCTTCTGCGCCTACTGGTAGGCATTAGATGGCTTTTATGATCCATCCACATGGTTAATCAGCTATAATAATAGAAAAGACTCCAGATCCAGATCTGTTTTTACATTACTGTGATGGTTGGGTTTAGGGTTGGGGTAGAGGTAAAATACAATAATTGGGAAATTTAATAAATAATATAAATAATTCACTGGGAATCCCTGGGGCTCAGTGGGTTACACAATCACCTCACAGCAAGACAATGGCATATCTGTGTGGAGTTTACATGTTTTCCCCATGTTCTTTTGGGTTTCCTCCAGGTGCTCCGGTTTCCCCAAGTCCAAGACATAGGTGAATTGGGTAGGCTAAATTTTCTGTAGTGTATGAATGTCTCCCAGTGATGGGTTGCAGCTGGAACGACCTCCACTGCATAAAACATATGCTGATATGTTGGCGGTTCATTCCGCTGTGGCGACCCCTGATTAATAAAGGGACTAAGCCGAAAAGAACATGAATGAATTATTCTCGTAATAATAATCTCATTCTCGTTAATTACAGCCACAGCCATATGTGATCTACAGCTGATTAACCATGTGAATGGATAATAACAGCCTTCTGAGCCTACCAGTAGGCGCAGAAGGCCCCTACTGGCCCATATCTATCAGCTGATAATGACTGATAACGCATTCAACCCATTCAATCGGGTAATAACCTTCAAATCGACTAAAACAAATGCAGTTTATGTTTTAACTCATTCCAATAATCTAAATGTCAAAAATGATAACCCAAAATATGAATAATGAACTTTACCTTTTTTACATCTCTGACCACAAAATGTAGTGTGTTAATCGGCCCTAACCTCTTAAAGCAAAAAAAGAAGAAAAAAAAATCAGTTAAAAAAAAGTCCACCGTCTGTAAAACACACAGATGTTAGTGGGCTAAGTGCTTTCTCCTCAACAACAGATTACATTAGATGAGATGATAATGGATATCCTGAACACACAACTGACGTTTTCTAACCATATTGCACAGAAAGAGAGGATGACAACAGTGAAAGCTCAGATAACTGGACATGTGGGTCATATTCATCATCATCTCTGTTATTAAAGCATAAATAGTGCTCTGTTAAATAGAGAGCACTGTAAAAACAGAGCTGTGACCCTTTAATATTGCATTAATTGATGATTGTGTGCTGACTGTGTTATAAAGCTCTTCAAGCCGTGGGATTGTCAGGAAATGGTGGATATTGACGCCATTTTCAATGAGGAGCTTCACAAAATCCACTCTGTCAAGCACGAGTGCATCCATCATGGCCTGCTCCAGAGAATTAACCTGTTTAACACATAAAAATATGACATTTTAAATCCCTAGCAAGAACATGTGCACATATATAAAAATAAATTAATACAAATCCCTGTATATTCAGAAGTGAGTAAAGCATGTGCACAGTGCTAAAAACTGTTGTCAAATTAAGAAAAGTTCAGGACTTATAGTATCATTTTAATACAATTTCCGATTTCAGAAACCATTGCAACATATATTTAAACTCTGATTAAGTCTGGCATATAAATGTAATCATCATCTCAATTTGATTGTTACCGTTAAATACTTCTATATACTCAAAACAAAACTTTGTTACATTGTGTTCATATTTTGTTAGACATTGTAACTATTTGCAAAAGCACAGAGCTTATGCTAAATTAAATTCTGACTTAAATGCTTCTAATAGTTGGCTAATAGGTTTATACTCTCAGCCTGTCTGGGATTGGCTACAATTACACTCAGTCACAGATATCATATGCACAAACTGTTGCCTGATGATCTGATACATAAAGCACACACGATGGTAAACTCTTTGGGAGTTTTGATGTCATCATCTGATTTGTTGAATGGATTCCCTGGAAACAAAGCCATTGTGATTCCAAACATCCTTATGGAGTTCAGAATTTTTGAAACGGTCTGAGGTATGGCTATACAAGACTAGGCTATGATACGGGAAAAAACATTTTGGATACAAACATCTGATGCTCTTGTTCAATCATGCAAATGTACAAAGAATTGAGTCATCATAGAGTCTATCATTGGATTCTATGTTAACCCAGTTCTGGTACTTTTGATACAACTATTAAAGAGTAAATCTTACCCAGTTCAGCAGCTCTAGTTTTCTAGGGTCTGTCTCCTCCGGTGGCTCAGGTTTTGATTTGGCACCTTTGCCCTTCTTGCCCCTGGCAGGTTTACCTTTGCTGACACGGGTGGCGATGGGGCTCTTTGGTTTGTCCTGCTGACCTGTGGATGAGGTGGGCAGAGACCCAGCAGGCTGACAATATAGAGAAATGAGTATTTAATAGCGCCATTATGTGTTTTCTTTTTAATAACCATTATTCATTTTAATCTGTATAAGCAATCTGTGTGCTACAGTGCATCGGGAAAGTATTCATAGCGCTTCACTGTTTTCTATTGTTTTTATATTAAAGCCTTATTTCCAAAAAAAGATTAAATTAATTTCTTTCCTCACAATTCTACACACGATACCCCATGATGACAATGTGAAACAAGATTTTTTTAAATTGTTGTTCAATACTTTGTTGATGCACGTTTTGCAGCAACTACAGCCTCAAGTCTTTTTGAATATCATGCCACAAGCTTGGCACACCTGTGTTTGGGAATTTTTGCCCATTCCTCTTTGCATTACCTCTCAAGCTCTATCAGGTTGGATGAGAAGCAACTGTGTACAGCCATTTTCAGATCTCTCAAGAGATGCTCAATAGGATTTAGGTATAGCCTCTGGCTGGGCCACTCAAGGACAGTTGTTGTGAAGCCAGTCCACTGATATTTTGGCAGTGTGCTTTGGGGCATTGTCCTGCTGGAAGATGAACCGTCACCCCAGTCTGAGTTCAAGAGCACTCTGAAAAAGGTTTTCATTCAGGATGTCTCTGTACATTGCTGCATTTATCTTTCCCTCTATCCTGACTAGTTTTCCAGTACCTGCTGCTGAAAAACATCCCCACAGCATGATGCTGCCACCACCATGCTTCGCTGTAGGGATGGTATTAGCCTGGTGATGAGCGGTCAATCCTGTCAAACCTGAGTTCTACAGACAATTCCTTTGTCTTCATGCTTGGTTTGTGCTTTGACATGCACTGTCAACTCTGGGACCTTATATAGACAGGTGCATGTCTTTTCAAATTATTTTCAACCAACTAAATTTACCACAGGTGAACTCCAATTATAAGCTGCTGAGATGTTACCCCAATTAACATCTCCAGGTTATTATTTTTAATAAATTAGCAACAATTAAAAAAAATCTTCTTTCACATTGTCATTATGGGGTATTGTGTGTAGAAATGTAAGGAAATGAATTTATTTAAACCATTTTGAAATAAGGCTGTAACATAAAAAGAAAGTAGTGGAAAAAGTAAATCGCTATGAATACTTTCTGGATGCAATGTTTGTGGCCCATATTGCCCATTGTGTTTGGCATCACTTACAGGCCAGTGTTGTCCATGAACAAAGATCTGACTTCGAGCAATATCCACACGGTTCCAGGCCAAAGCCAAACTCAGCTGATCTGGAGCTGAGGCATTTGTGCCTGACAAACCCAGAGGAAATAATTTAATAATTTAAATGCTAACCACTGACTTACATAGCATTTGTTTGGTTACCAGATTCCAACATTTTTCAAATTATCTTCTTTTATGTTCAACAGAACTCAAAAAAAAAAAAAAAAAAAAACTCAAACTGGTTTGGAACATGTCAAAGGTTAGCTGATGACAGAAATGTTTTTTTGAGTGAACTTTCTTGTCAAAACCAAATGTTTAAGAATGTTTATGGAATTAGAGAGAAAAAACAAGACAAACAATATATTTAGGAAAATATGAATATTAACAGTAGTAATATTCTAATATGAAACAAATCATTTTTCCGGATGTTTAAAGGATGTTCAGGGTCAGTGCTGTTGTAAACTGTGTGACTGTGGTCTGAACATAAATTCACCTTTCAGCAGAGCAGTTAAGATGGCCATCTCAATATCCTGCTGACCTTCTGATGCCGTACGAAAGACTGTGATCTGTTTCGGCACAAAAGGTAAACACCGTGTGGGATGCAAGTAAAAACATAGTGTGCTAAATAAAACCATTTTACAATTGACCCAGCATGGAAAGGTTTGGGATCAGAAAATAGAAAATTGCTCATTTATTATTAAAACAGCTGTTTTCTATTTTAATATTTTTAAAAATATATATTTTACTCTTTTAAATGCAAAGCTTAATTTCCAGAAGCAATTTATTCTTCAGCATCATAACATAGTGTAACAGAGTCCTTGACTTGTAATGATCAATGAATGGAATGACATTGGGTGACAACTCTACTGATGCATATTATATATACAAATCCGCCATGTTATGGACTACATATTCAGACATGCAACACACACACACACACACACACACACACACCTGCTCCACGTCTCCACTAAATGGACTGATGCTGCTTTTGAGACTGATTACTCCACTACATAAGCAGCAAAACACATTCAATGTTGCAGAGTCTTGTTATATGTTTAGTGACATTACAACGCATTACCTTTGTCTTGCTTTGCCGTGTTTTTTGACCCTCGCCTTGTTTTTTTATTTTACTTCTATCTGCTGCCTGCCTTGTGACCATCTGCCTGTTATTTTAACTACGACTCTGGATTGCCCTTATACAACTGTTTGCTCCTGTGTTGACCATTGCTTGCCTGACCATCCTGTTAATAAAACCCTGCATTTGGATCCTCACCCTTGTTGTCAGCTTTACTTCCTCGTTACAATTACAGTACACAAAGTTTGCACAGTGATTCTAAGACATAAAATATTTACAGTATATTTTAACACTAAAATCTAAAACATAAAACAGTTATGATAAATTAAGATAAATTACCACACAGTATAGTAAAGATGCTAAAGCTTTATTAAGTTTTTAAATGTTCTCATAGTTAAAATGTGCTCTTCACATGTCTCAGGGTCTCAAGGAAGTTTCATGTCTATGTGTTCATGAAGGACAATAACATTCAATGCAATGACATGGAAACAATGAAAAGTTGTGAGATGGATCTTTTGAGATTCATGAAAAGAAAAAAAGAACATCAATAAGAGAATAATAATAAAAAAAGGCAAATGAGACCAAATGAAGGATCATGAGTCATGTTTATTATCAAATCTGTATGACACAATTAAGCAAAATTGTTAATCATAAATATGCAGCACATAAAAAAGTAAAATAGGGTAAAAATATGGAACATATCTTTCCTATTGTGTTATTCTTTTTTTTACTTACCAGCTCTCTTTTCTTCATGCACTCCATCACCATGAGATAAATCTGCTGTGCTTGATTACGGTTATAGTTAAACGTCTTCTGTATGGTGACTAGAAGCTGGTCTCTAACACTGTCATTAACCAACCTGCAAAATAACAAGCATTTTTTTAATCTAAAGGTATAAAAGGGGTTTTAAGATAAAAGTCACAAATGTGTTTAATCAGCAACCTATCAGTAAGAACAACAATTATGTTCTGTTCTTCCTTAGAAAAATTATTCTCCGAATTGTACCTTTGAGATTCATTAAATCACTTGAATAATCACTAATATTTTCCTCACCCATCCTGCTCTGAGTATTTGTGAGCGAATGAAATGATATCTGATGCTCGCCCACTGCCGTCACACACCACCACAGGCACAGGAGGATCCTCTCGCAGACTCTCCAGCACAATGGAGATTACATTCGGCCCGCCTTCGAGAATCAGACACACCAAAGGGACCCCCTGACCCAGACCTGTCCAAACAGACATCAGACAAACTCATGTACATCAAAGCACAAAATTAGCAGTGTTCCAACATGAATAGATGCGTTTTAGCAATATTAAGATGGTTGTATTGACTGTAGTACAGGTCGACATCTGAACCTCCCTTTGCTGTCCCAGCCTCATCAGGAACTGCAGGCATAGGATGACAAAGGGAAACCCAGGAGGTCACAAACTGGTCACTAGAGCAACACTGATGAACTCCAACAGTGTTGGTTTCCCTTTTTTTTTAGTTACTAATGGTTGTTCTCTGAATTGACTTACGTGTGTTAATCTTCTGCAGAGAGATGTGTTTCTCCAGCTGCCTGCGCAGACGCACCTCAGCGCCATACTTTCCATGAGTGCCGTTGTCAGCCAGAATGAAGTGAGAATGGCTGTTGTTAAGCACGGAAAGTTTGCTGAGGGGATTGGACATGGTTTGGTAGGGTCGTGTCACCTGATAAATGCACAAACACAGATAAAATTACTCAAACATTTACTAATTTAGCAGACACTTTTATCCAAAGCGATTTACAAGTGAGGATGAAAGAAGCACTTTAAACCATAAAAGAGTAGAAGTACAGTACATAAATGCTTGGATGTCTCCTTTATCTGTCACACTCATTACAGGTCTTTTAGTCTCTGCTAATGAGCTGAGAATCTGAATTGTTTAGTTAAGGAGACATGAAAAATGTACAGAACTGGTGGTCCTCCTGGAACATGGTTGAGAAACACTGCTATAGCTAAGCCTTTGTTTTTGTTTTTAATGGAAAGAATTACTGTGTGCTTATAAAAACGTGTATAAGAAGAGTGGAAGAGTGTGTCTCTTAAAGGTGGTTTTTCAAGCACAATCACCCGTGTGAGGTGCATCGAGCACCATTAAACATCATCATATTAAACTGAATGTATGCTTTCATGTGAAATCAAACAGGTGACTTACATCTCGTCCGATCAAATCCTCTTTATTTTCCACGATACCCCATGGTGCAATTCCGATGGCGCACACCTTCCCACGAGACTTGGAGGAGTGGTCCTTTAATGCGTCTCCTACATGACGAATCACTCCTTTGAAATGCGAAAAGAGAAAATAAATATTAAACCATTAGTCTGTCATGTGATGGAGTCATTCTGAGTTTATTACTCAACAGGAAAGCAGATGATTTAGCAGCTGATATGGGAACAAATGACCACTTAAATGATGTAAGTTAGGACCTGGTCCTTTCTTATTTTAATTACACTTCTTTAAAGCTATGTTCAAACTAGCCAAATCCAATTTTTATATCTGAATCTGAATAGAACCCTGTAATATTTAAAATGAAACAATTTTATCAATAAATTTTAAGCTACATTGAAAGGATAGTGTATTTTAGAATGAAATAAATAGAAATTAAAATTCGGTCATTTTCTGACCCTCTACTTTTTCAAACCTGTTTCAGCTACATTGTTTGGTAACACTTTACAATAGCAGTACATAAATAATGATGTGTTAATATGTAAAGTAAACATTACTTTATTATAAACTAATGATGAGTTAATGCATGTGTTAATGATGAACTACCTTTAACAACAACATGTGTCACAAGAGTTCATGCGTGAATAGTGGCTACTTTAATTACTTGTTAGTACATGTTTATTAGTTAATATATTAATTAATACTTAAGTTTAGGCTAAATGTAACCAAATTGAGGTCACAAGCTGTTAATGTATAATTATGTCATGACTTTACTTAGTGGGGCTCATTATCATCTACTCATCTTATAAGATTCTGACAGTATAATAACCTTGGATAAAAATATCACGTTTTCACGGTATTGTAAATACTGGTCTAAAATATATTCTTTTTAAATGTCTGGGCAAAAAACAACAACTTTTTCCACTATTGAACACAATATATTTTATTCTAAGAAACATTTTAAATATTTCGGAGCAGTAGATTTTGATGTGGAGGGCCTTTTTCTGCTGGAGATACTGATGAAATCGTATAACAGCAAAGGTTGGCAATTTTAAAACCTTGACTTTTCTAAACCACAGTAAACTTTGAAAACGTTTATTGTCACATGCCTAGTTCTCATTGCTCACTGGTGTATATTCACTTAAAAATGAAAGCCCAAAGTCACAGTATGGGTTAACATATTGGTCTTCATGTCCCTCATAAAGCTGCTGCCTGATAAAGCATTATATTGTAGTGCAATGGCAACCTGTTGTCACATTGTTAATTGCTGTTGTTGTTGCTGTTTGGCACAGTCATGCCAACATGATGTTGCTGTCATGGTAACCAGTGTAAACAAAATCAAAATTCATATTAACACATGAAACCAATATAATTATGTAAAAAAAATCACTATAAGGCAAACAAAATGGGTTTGAAGAGTTTTGATACACAGTGTGGACAGTCAGTCATTCAGACAGATTCCAATGGGATACACAAATAAAAGGATAACTGACTGTTTGAATAGTCAAACACCCACCTGTACTAACTCCCCCGGTGAAAATCCAGGCCCCAGTGGTGACTGCTGCTTTTATCAGACCCTTTCCGAACACTTGCTTGAGTTTGGGCTGCAGGTCAAAGTTTTGCAGCCCGCCATGCACAGAGATCAGCAGGGTGGGCAGCTCTAGTTGCCAGTCCTTTACCATCAAATGCAGAAGGTTATCCGGTTTCGTATCGTAGGACACACGGATATACTAATAACAAGGAAGAAAGTGATGAGAAGATTTTAATTATTCAAATGTTAAGACATGATTCCAAAGTACATTGGCAACTTTGCTTGTAAAGAAAAACAATTGGATTGCATGTTTATCTGAAAAACATACCATGGCCTTGTTGATATGACCTCCTCCCTGGAACTCAATGATGCCATATGAATCAGTGGGCATGGCTTGTGTGTGCTTCGCAACCGACCATTTCTCTTGAGGGGGCTCAATCGGCACCACCTGACCTTCTTCCACATTCTTATTGGTGGAACCGGGAAGAATAGCCACATGTTGGTTAACCAGCTGACCGCAACAGCATCTAACAGAAGTAGCGAAGAAGATAAAAGCACTATTAACCATCAGCGCATGTTTTTAAAATGGTTTAATTAAACTTTTCCTTAAATGCAGATTGATCAAGAATGTTTATACACTGTAAAAAATGCTGGGCTCCACACAATTGATTTATGTTAGGACAACAGGAAGGAACAAGGTCAAGATATTGATTTCTACTTATTATTTAAGTAGAAATAAAGTAAAATTTACATTTCTCCCCCAGAAACTAAAGAAATGTGTTCTTTCAGCTTATTTTAAACAAGTAATTTTTTGAGTGTAGGTTAAAATGATATTGTGTTTTAATCTACAAGCATGTTGTTTGTCATCCAGCATGTCTTTCAGTGATTATAGTTTTAGTAATTATCTATATACTGTATATACACAGTCAATCCCAAACTTATTCATACCCCAGGAGTATGAGCAATACAATAAAAACATTGCTACTGACCTGTTGGGCTCTTTGCTGGGGAATATATGATTGCACTCTCTTTTTAGAAATGTCCTTTCAATCCATGCCCTCTGAGCCTGAAAGACACAAAACAGAAAAATTTAGTATACTCGTTCCCACTTATTTCTGATGGAAATGCCATTTCCACATAATACCTATGCTTTAATCTCTTTTGTAATCCATTTCAGTAGCTACAAAAATGAACAAGCTGTTCTGGGGCTTATGTGTTTAACATATTTCTGACTACTGAAGAGAAAAAAAAACACAGCATAATGTATACACACACATATACAGATAAATAGATAGATAGATAGATAGATAGATAGATAGATAGATAGATAGATAGATAGATAGATAGATAGATAGATAGATAGATAGATAGATAGATAGATAGATAGATAGATAGATAGATAGATAGATAGATAGATAGATAGATAGATAGATAGATAGATAGATAGATAGATCTACGTGTAGATAGGTGTGTTAGTGTGAATAAAGCATATCTGGCGTGAGCTAGGGTGAATGTTAGCTGTAAAGCACTCTTGGTAAATGAAATCCCTTAAGTCATATTAAAATTATGAAAACAGTTCTTCTAGGTCAGCGCACAGTCATATACAGTACATACATAACAGTGCTTTTCCACTCACAATCATTTTTTATCCTATGAATAAATGTAAACCTTTTTAATTGCATATGGCATTTAGCACATTAATATTTGAAACCTAAAAATATCACATAATAGGTAATCAGCCTAATGTTGTTTGTTTAATACAAGAATACTTACAGAGATATGCCAAAAAACTGCCAATTACATCCCTGAAAAAAACAATTCCAGAGACCGAAATCCTATTGTGACTGCTAGAAATATGTTTATAATAAAGCTCTCAGCAAAGCAAAGTCTGGTAGGCAAACAGGTTGTAGTACATATATACTACTCTAGAACTTACCCTTGAAGTTAAAGAGAAAGACCAAAGGCTTACATAAAGCCAGACTTGTCATGAAGTTTTCTTCTAGTCTCCTTCAACAGCCAGTGGCCTTCATTTATGGTGCAGTGGTCTTTATTTTGCCCTTGACCACGTGTCTTGACCTCGGTCTCAGAGTCCCATGACTAGTCCTGAAGATAATCCTCCTCGAACCTCATGACCGATATGGAACAACACACTAAAGCCCAGTCTGAGACCAGGGGTTCTCTAATCTGTTCTATTGGTCAACATGCTAATCTTACCCAGTAGCCCCTCTACACCTCTTCTAACTGATGTTTGTTGAGGTAAACTGGGGAAAGATGGAGTCAGTATTACGATCCTAAAGTCGTGCCATTAAATTATTATTTTGGAAACAGTAAATAAGTAACTGTTTGAGAAAGGTGATCCACACAATTGTTATTGTAGCTGCGTCATAGCAAAAATAACCTCATACTGAAATCAAATAAAGCATAAGTGCTCTCATTCACAAAGAGCAGTATCGCTGAAACATAATCTGGCTCTGTCCCAAGTACATGTGAGATTTGTGTTCAGACATCTGGCGTCAGCTTTTGACATCTTTGGATTTTATCATTTTAGAGCTTCATTTCTCTCCAATCCTAAAAGGTTTGGTCATAGAAACATGTATGTTAATTCACAGAGAAAGTTGGTCAAATAAAAAGTTAAAAGTAATTAAACGTAAAAATAAAACAAATATCGTGGAGAATAACTGTATTATAGAAAGAACAAAAATAGCATTTATAAGGGATTCCAGTGAGGGTTTACTGAAATAATTTACATTAGAGTTAATAATGACTAGCTTTTTTCATCCCTCTATGAGTGTTACTGGACCTTAGTTCTGCATTTGATATTATCAAACAAAACATTCTCTTAGGTTCGAAAATGATCTTGCCATTGGTCAAAATGCAATGGCACTGTTCAAATCATGCTTTTTGGAACAGGTCCGTAGCAAAGTGGGGTTCAGGTGGTTTGAAAGATCAATCCATCACTGACAAAGGTCCAGAATTTGTCCCACATATTAGCTTTTTTTGTCCTATTTTGAGTGCTATGACATCACAAATAGTTAAAATAATAATCCATGGAAAACTGATCAAATAAAAATTAATTTAAAAACAATTGTTGTTATCCATAAATTTTCAAATGCACTTTTTTACGAGAGGTTAGAAAAATTGTGAAACTCTACATTATTGTTATTATTTATTATTATTATTCAAATAGCCAATTTCTGACTGAGGAAAGTTAAATGTGCTGGCAGTTTTTAATTTATAATCTGCCTAAAAAATGACAATAGGCTTGTTTAAAAAAAAAAAAAAAAAAAGATTTATGATGTAATAAATTTGTATTTTAAAAATAAGTTTTTTGTTGTTGTTTTTTTTAATGTATTTTAAATTTGGGAAGTATTTTTGGTACATCAAAAAGTGTGGTTATGGTGACCATCCGGCAAGCTAATCCAGCTAAAATGAATGCTTAATTAAATCAGAAATGTGAAAAGGTTCACTTTTTGAGAAAAAAGAACCACCCCTTTCACCAAGCTGACTACCTATGGCAGTACAACAAAGTTCAGTAAAAAGACCCTTACTTTTTACACTGAGCTACATTTTCAATGTTCACTCATATTTCTTATGCTTATTTATCAGGGGTTGCCACAACAAAATGGACCGCCACATTTTCAATGCTACACAAATTATTCTTTGAGGGCCCACCAACATACCAATTCAGGAAAGTTATAGATGCAGTTAATATAAAAATATGAATATTTTACTCATGATCTCTCGGAAGCTGTTATCGAAATAAAGGTGACTTGACTCCCCACAGAGACATAGCCAGTATGTCCTCAGATGAGCTTCCTAAAACAGATTGACTGGTAAATTAAACAGAAATAGAAAACCAGAAAAATCTGCTCCCGCTGATCCATAATTACAATTTAGTCCCTCAAAGCTCTCACATTAACACATGTCTACCCCGTGAGCAGCTACATAAAGGAGCTCTGTGAAAAGCTCAGCTCAGATAATCCTCATCTAAGCAAATCAAGCAAAAAGCAAATCAACTCTGTCTGCCAGTAGTAAATGAAGACTAGCATTTTTACGATGTTTACAAGAAAAAAAAATACAATATACTACAATGCAACACAATTTTGGTTGTTAAAGTTTTGTAGTCCTTGTTCAGAACAGACCAGCCATTTCTACTTAAAAGAAAATATGATTACCCCAAATATTGTATCATTACTATTATTATGATAGACTAATATCGATAGTAGAGGTTATATAATTAGTGATTAGTATTTTTTGTAATCTTTACCATTCAATTTTTCAAGTGATCTTCTGTTAGTTAACAAACATTGTGTTACCATGTCAGTTTGCTTAAGCATTTTTATAAAAACAAGGATAAAAGGTTTTAGTCCGTTTACAGAGATGAAAGGTCATGTAAATCATGGAAGTGCAGTCATGCATTTTCATAAACTTCAGTACGTTGTTTTCCTTTCCCTTGAAAACACAAGCTGATTTGAAATCATTTCAGATCCATTGTAAGCCCACTAAAGTGTGCTTTTGTCCACTTGCGTTTGGACTCTTTCCACAGAACTCTGCATTAATCACATAAGATCGAGAATTAGAGAGAACGGGGGTTTAAGCCACCAGGGCCAGTGCTCTTTACTGGGCCATTATCAGAGATTAGAGGACAATGCTGAAGAAAAAAAAGGTTTTGTACTGTATATGTGTGTACACGTATGTAACACACACTCAGAGATCAGGATCACCGTAAGAATCAGTGCACTCTGCAAATGAGTTTACACACACTTATCTGACTATCAAAATATCAAACGAAAAACCAACAGAAATCTTTGGGTTCAACTGCATGTCAAGGCTATTAGCCAATCTCTTAGCAAGCAATTCATCTAGAGATGTGGTCAAGAAGATCCAATGAAGTTCAATTTGAGCATTAAAATAAGGACGAAATGTGATTTAAGTGACTTTAAACATGGCATGATTTTTGATGCCAGACAGGCAGATCTGAGTGTTTCAGAAACTGCTGATCTGCAGGGATTCACACATACAAAAGTCTATAGGATTTGCAGGAAAATGATCATAAAAATGAAAATATCCAGTGAGCAGCAGTTTTGTAGGCCTTGTTGAGGTCAGACCAGACTGGTTCAAGCTGACAGAACATCTACATTAATTCAAACAAAAACTATGGACTGCAGGATATCCTCTCTGAACACACAACACATCAAACCTTGAAGCAGATGTGCTACAGCAGCAGAAGAAGAGCACATTAATAACAGCAATTTGAATGGGTAATTTCCTTAGCACATTTAGTTCTGACCATCTCCACTCTTCTTGACCACAGTGTACCCATCTTATGATGGCTAAATACAAAGAGCTCAAATTAGTGCTGGGCGATATGGCCTAAAATCAAAATCTTGATGAATAACCTTTTAACTCGATTACGCTTAATGAATGATTATTTTATTTATTTATTTTTTTCCCCTCATAGTTCACTGTCATGTTTTATATGCCATCTAAAGGCTTCTAATCATCATCATTGTAGTGCAATGTAGGGCTCAAGAAAGAGTGCATCGTCCTACTTGACCAGAGATCAAATGTGGCTGCAAAGTGGCCAAAGAAGTAGAAATCAGCCACAGCCTTTAACACGTCACGTGAGATGTAGGGAAAGCAATTGAAAAAATCGTCCAGGAAAATTTTGATCGATTAAAAGTTCTGAATGTCGATTTTGATTACATTTCAATTAATCGCCCAGCCCTAGCTCAAATCTCAATAGGTTTTTGAACATGAAAGTGAATTATAAACTTAAATGGCCTACACAGTCACCAGATCTCAATCCAGTACAGCACTTTAGAGATGTGCTTCCACTCCAGACAAAATTCCATGACTTTCCCCTGACCTTCACTGACTAAAAGAGTTTTCGTGACCTATACCGAATAGAAAAACAGGCAGCTGATGTGTTCAGTAGTCCTCTGTGATTCTTGAATTTAACGCAAAATCGAGATAAAAACACAAAATTTAGAGCAGCTTGCAATTTTTTAAATTGCTGCAGATTCCTTGCAAATTTTGACCAGCCAGGAGAATTTTGCACCATCTGCATTGTTTTATTTAATTGCATTATATTTTAGTGTAGAAAGTTCTTATCCGGTGTGTGATTTCTTGAGTTGTCAGACTCAGTACGGCCCTCACTCTCTTGTTAGGTTTGTGACCAATTTTAAACATTTCATATGACATTATCCCAATACGCATTCAGCATAGTTTTGTTGTATCCATCGCTAAAAATAGAAGTTTTAACATGACAATTCTAATGCTATTGTTGAGAAGAGAATTTAAGTTTTGTTTATTTTGATTATATCAAATATGATGTAGTAGGCTTCATAAGGTTAAGAGGTAAAGACTTTCTCTTTGTATCCCTCAGTGCTTCCTATATATAAATTCTAACAATCAATAGCCGCGTTTCCACTATCGCGCCTAAAGCGAGCGAGCCAGGGCGAGCCAAGGCCAGTGGGGTTTCCAGTGTCACTTCCGGGGCCTAATCGGGCCAAAGCGGGGCTTTCTTGGGGCCAGAGGCCGGCCTTTTTTGGCCCGCCAAATACCTTGGGCCAAGGAGGGCCAGCTGGGGCTTTCGAGGCGGAGTGAAAGATGAGGCGGGCAGTTTTCTGATCGCACATGAGTACATGCGGCAAACAAATAAAGAAATAAGGGAAAGAAAACATCTAGTCTTATAGTCTGGGGTCTTTTTGCGCATGATCACCCTTTTGTTTCCCTTTTAAATGTAAGGCTGCTGCATAAAATAATAAAGTAGTTTTAATTTATAGTGAAGTGGGCGGGTTGTGTGATGTTCTGTAGGCGGTGTTTGCGTGACCCGCTGTGAGCTACTAGCCCGACAGTGGAAACGCGACATTATTTCAGCCTCATTTCTCAACCTCCCGGGCTATTGGCCCGGCCGATTAAAGCCCTGGCTCGCACTGGCCCGATAGTGGAAATGTGACTAATGGTTCCTTAGTATGAAAACTATGAAGAATAAAGATGTGTTAATAGGTGTATATTTTCACAGCAAAACAAAATTCCATGACCTGTGGAAACCTTGGATATGGTGCATTTGGAAACTGGCATGCGCAACTGACAAAGAGGATGGAAAATGATGGGAAAGGTTGAGGCAAATGCCTTCAACAGAGATCATCAGTTCTAATGTCACATAACCATTTGATTGTTTGTTTGTTTATTTATTTGTTGAGCTACATCTGAAATTAAGTGTTTTAATTAAATGAATCAGGCGACGCAGTGGCGCAGTAGTTAGTGCTGTCGCCTCACAGCAAGAAGTTTGCTGGGCCGAACCTCGGCTCAGTTGGCGTTTCTGTGTGGAGTTTGCATGTTCTCCCTGCGTTCGCGTGGGTTTCCGCTGGTGCTCCGGTTTCCCCCACAGAGCAAAGACATGCGGTACAGGTGAATTGGGAAGGCTAAATTGCCCGTAGTGTATAAGTGTCTGTGTGTGAATGTTTTCCAAAGATGGGTTGCGGCTGGAAGGGCATCCGCTGCGTAAAAACGTGCTGGATAAGTTGGCGGTTTATTCCGCTGTGGTGACCCCGGATTGATAAAGGGACTAAGCCAACGAGTAAATTAATTGATAAATCAAATTATCAGATTTTGTAAATTTTTTTAAATGTAATTACTATTAGTCGACATATGCATTGAACTTATATATTTACATAAAATTATTAATATGATTATTCATTCATTCATTTTCTTTTCGGCTCAGTCCATTTATTTATCTGGGGTCACCACAGCAGAATGGACCGCCAACTTATCCAGCATATGTTTTACTCAGCGGATGCCCTTCCAGCTGCAACCTATCTATGGGAAACATCCATACACACTCATACACTACAGACAATTTAGCCAACCCAATTCACCTGTACCGCATGTCTTTGGACAGTGGGGGAAACCGGAACACTCGGAAAAAACCCACACGAACGCAGGGAGAACATGCAAACTCCACACAGAACCGCCAATGGACCCGGTCGAGGTTTGAACCAGCAACCCTCTTGCTGTGAGGCGACAGCCCTTTTATATGATTATACATTTCTTTTTAAAAATAATATTAAATTAGGAAATTACGTTGGCAATTTGAATGTAATAACTTTGTAAGACCCCCAGCCTCAATCAAGTTTGGTTTTTGGCCCTTCATAGGAAAACCCCCTGATCTAAATAAACCATCCAGCACAATTCTGAAGGCAAAGAGATCCAACTCAGTACAAGTCGTACCTAATGAAACGGCAAGTCCGTACATCTTACAGTGCAAAACCGGTCAAACCTTCAACACTTCTGTTAAAGCAGATTCAATATTCATTGCATGAGACAAAGTTAATATAGTATTAGCCATTCTAACACTAACCAGTAAATCTCAACTCCAGTCCTGGGGACACAGTGCTCTGCATAACATATTGTACCAATACACTTGAAGAGCGCTCAATTTTCTGAACTGTTTCAGAAAAGAGAGACACACAAAATCTTCCAAGAGACTGAATAATGCTTGTGAGCCAAAACTTTAAATGACAATGGAACCACAACAATATATAGATTGTTTCAAACAGGACAGAGGGCCAAGAATCCTACATATGAAGTGGCTCCCAAGCATTATTTAATTCGATCAAGTTTCTAAACCAACCGAAAAAATTTTTTTCCTTCAGCTTAATCCCTTTATTCATCAGTGGTCGCCACAGTGGAATTAACCGCCAACTTATCCTGCATATGTTTTACACAGCGCATGCCTTTCCAGCTGCAACCCAGTATCGGGAAAAATCCCTACACTCTCCCATTCACACACATACACTACAGACAATTCAGCTTATTCAATTTACCAATTGTGCATGTGTTTGGACTGTGGGGGAAACTGGAGCACCTGGGGGAAACCCACACCAAAACAAGGAGAATATGCAAACTCCACACAAAAATGCTAACTGACCCAGCCGGGACTCAAACCAGCTACCTTCTTGCTGTGACACAACAGTGCTAACCACTCAGCCACGATGCCACTCACCAATTCAAATCAACTCTGCCAATTGCAGTAGAAGAAAAATTGAGTATAATTCAGAAGTTTGTAGAGGTCTCTTACCTTCTGAGAGCCAGAGGATGTTCGTTTAATTGAGGCACGCTTAAAGGAGCCCTCTTTGGCCTTTTTCGCTCCAAAGCCCCTGTTATCCATATTTATAACAAAACTTCTCCTATAGTCCAGCCATCACTATCCAGCCTCGATGAGTCTCCATGACCAGCAGACAAAATGATCAACAGCTGAAAACACTGATGTCCACTTTCAGCATCCTACAGCAAAGACTGATTCATTCAGACACTGAGAGATGGAATAGTATGACGCTGACACAAAGACCCCCTTCCTCAGCGACGGTCTGTATGTGTGTGTGTGCGTGTAATCAGGCTTAATGGAGTTGCCCTATGAGTGATGCTCTTTAATGCAGGAGATTTAATAAATGGTGATTGAAGGTAAATCTACTTTGGGTAAAAGTCAAACCAAAAATGGCTCTAATGCTAAATAAAAAAAAAAACACATGGTTAGGTCATGACTTGAAAAGTATTAGGAAACAGAAATGCAGAGCTTAGCTGTGAATAGGACAGGGTAGCATCATCACTTGTGTACCAATATTCAGGTCATTGTCAAACAGTTGACAAAATGCAATCTGCTATTAACTATTTCCCCCCAATTTATTCTAAAATTAAAAAATCATTTTCCGCATGGCTTAGAATTAAAAAAGATGGCTAACACCAAGCTGTTCCTTTGCACGACAGAAAAAAATAGCATTTTTTAAATAGCACTTCTGATAATATTTCTACTTTTATAGTTCAGAATCATTAAATTATGAGCAGAAATCCTACAGTTTAATCTATTTGAACGATTTTGCTCTATTTAAAGGTAAAGTTTACCCAAAAATGAAAAATGTTAGTTAATTTACTCACCCTCAGGCCATCCAGGATGAAGGCGACTTTTTTGTAGAGAGAGAATTTTGAGTTTATAGCCATTTTAGCTTCTTTGGCTATGTCATGGCAAAAAAAAAAAAAAAACAGATCAAGTTTACCACGTTTTATAAATACCACTTTTCCACAGGTTTTAAACCACAGGTTTAAAAATATTATAACAATTAAAAGTCCCCAACAGCAATACATACACAAGAAAAAATACATAGATAATAATAATATATAAGTATAAAACTAAAACAGTTTTTTAAGGTTTACTTTTGATAAAAATTGAACAATTTTAAAAGGATTCACATTTAAAAATATTTCATTTAAAGTCTGTATATAAATAAAAATTGTTGTCTAATACCATTAAAAATAGGGCATTCCACAAGAACATGTTTAAGTTTGGTTTCTTTTGCAATACTGACATTTAGGTGGTAAGCAAATGTTCATGTGTGAGTCTTGTGTGTCCAATGCAGCATCTTCTATAAACAATTTCATCGTGTATTAAGTTAAAAAATAAATCAGATTTTTTCCTATTTCTAGCTGAATTTCAAAAAGTTTATTATCTGAGCACTGATCCCATTCTTTTTGCCATTTGTTTAGAATATTGCCTTTTATTAGTGGCTTTAAATCTGAAGGTGGGATTTTGCACTCCTTTAGCTTTCCTGCAAAGGCTGTTTTGGCAGATTTCTTTTTTGTGGAACAGTAAAGAAGATTTTAGCTGGTGTAAGTAAAACAAAATTGTCGGTGGACCAAAATGAACCTTATTTACAATTTTATTGCCATGAATACAGACAGGGTTGGGTATCGTTTGGAGCTATTTGGATACCAGTGCTAAATTGATACTTTTAAAGATTAGGGTGACAAAATGGATGCTTTTGAGCCACAAAACCGACTCCCTCTAAGTCAAATCCCTCAAAGTTGTTTAGAATTAAATTTTTCATAGAATTTAGAATTTAAATGTTTCAAGAATTCACGCTTAAATATTTAATTTCATTTTCAGCTTAGTCCTTTTATTAATCCAGGGTCGCTACAGTGGAATGAACCGCCAACTTATCCAGCATATGTTTTATGCAGCGGATGCCCTTCCAGCTGCAACCCAGTACTGAGAAACATCCATGCATACCCATTCACACACATACACTATGGGCATATTTGCCTTCCCAATTCACCTATAGCGCATGTCTTTGGACTTGAGGGAAACTGAAGCACCCAGAGAAAACCAACGCAAACACAGGGAGAACATGCAAACTCTACACAGAAATGCCAACTGACCCAGCCAAGGTTTAAACCAGCGACGTTCTTGCTGTGAGGTGATTGTGCTACTCACTGCTCCACCAACACTTAGATATGTTTGGCATTAACAGCAAATTTGGCATGCTGTCCTGGTAGAGAACCCTGAGCTCAGAGACAATTGAGCCCAAGGCTCCCACCTGTCAATAAGCAGGTGGTGCAATATCAGGTAAGTATCGAGAGCTCCCCCTGGAAAAGGAGATGGGGTGAAAGAGGGGATTCTTCCAAAAACAAAGATAAGGCAATAGGGTGAAATCTGTCTATTTATTGTAAGCTTGAATCAATCTGATTGGGTTATTACTGATTATGTCAGTATATCATGTGCTCCTCTAGAAATTAGTTTATAAAACTTCACTTCGAGATGATAGGACACAAACCTTGATGCTTCTTATATCCTTGTCGCAACAATAGTGGAACCAAAATTAGGCAGTGAAATTCATATGCCAATAATGGCACTGGGTTTCAGTACCTAACCCTTTGAATAACAGGTAATAAAGTTGTAAATAATGTTCAGTGTTCAGCACAGAGAGATTATTTCGCTTCCTAAAATCTCAGTGCATCCTGAGCAGGCACTGGTAATAATTATAATTTGTTTTAAACATGTTTTTTTTTATCTCAAAAGTAATGGCACCCACTGACTTCCAACATAGGGACACCAGAGGACAATTGTTATCATCTAAAAATATGTTCTGCTGAAGAGAAATAAATTCATCAACATTTTGGATGGCCCGAGGGGGAATAAATAAACTAATTTTTCATTTTTGAGTGAACTATTCCTTTAAACTTACAGGTGACAGCTAGTAGTGGAGATTAAGTGGTGGTTATGTGTGATTTCGGAAATTATGATCCCAATACAGCTCTATAGTCCTGTTAATTTGGAAGACAACTTATTAAAACATTCTCCATAACAACAGCAAGCAAAAACCTTTAAAACAAGTTTATTAGAGAATACGCTAAATAGTAACAAACTGAAAAGCATTGGCATTTCTATGAAAATTATATATATTTATTTATAAAAAGAAAACTTTCATGTGACATCCAAGGCCTTGTGTGCTCCATACACGTGCCAGTCCTCCACTGAGCAGGTTAATGCATGAAGGCTGGAGAACTGTTTCTTGTAATAAATAATATATACACAGTCCTCCTCGCTGTGTGCCCCATCTTCAATTCTTTTCATCTTTCCCATCAACCAGCAATTCAATTTCGTTTTGTCCTCCAGCTGGATTTCACTCTGCTGCATTAGACCCAGTGTCTATGAAACAGAAACACATTGGATTAGATGGATTTCTTTACAACACCTCAAAGTATGAAAAAGCAGAAAATAATAAATCAATATTTTCTCAGTCTTACTTTTGCCATCACATGCTACAATTTTCACTTTGTCCACCTTGACCAGGTCTGTCACTTCCCGGAATTCAACGTCATTCAACACAAACGTCCAGACGTTATCACAGAACCTGTATGTGTTCAGAGATCCCTGCAGATGAAGCAAAGAGCAGTGATTTTTACACTTCATGTTCGGTTATATGGGAGTGATTTCGATCTGTACCAAAATAGAAAACGATACACTTAGTCCTGGTTTACATCACATTTATGATGTTATTTAAAGCCATACCCAAAGATACAAAAACAAAGCAGCATCAATAATGTGAATTTTGTGACTGAACTGATCTTACAGGGCTAATTGCTAGATGTTGGTCCATGTGATAGTACTTTTAATCGGCCAAACACTTGTGATGAGCTCGTAAATGTGTAAGGGAGTCAAAACAGTACCAGAAACTTTCCTGATCACACACTAATGAAGATCTGCTGCAGATCTTATTTTGCTTCTGATGAGCAGTGTTGGGCACGTCCAATTAAAAGAGTAATTATAGTTAATAGTCACTTTTCCCAAATAATAACGGAGTTACATAATTATAAAAGTAACTAATTACCAAGGAAAGTAATTATTGTGGTACTTTAATAAAAATCTTATTTTCGTCAAATGACTATAAAATAAATATAAAACATTGAACACTAATCTACACCATTATAATGGTGTTGTGGGACAATGTGAGAGACAACAGCAGCATGTCCTCAACTATATATCTAGATATTCTTTTGTTTAATTCTGTCTGAGAAATAAGTGTTTGTGGTGGAGAAAAATTAAGTTTTATTTTCTTTGACATGTTGGCTTCGTCTCAGAGCTCTGGTCGTCACCTGCGTAGGCATGTGACAACACGAGGTGCATTGTTAGATCAGAAGTACTTGACACCAACAAAGAGAGACTCTTTTTTTTTTCTTGGGCATAAGTTGCACGATACATAAACATTCTTGTCTTTCATCAAAAAATGGGGGAAAAGTAGTGCTTATATTTCCAGTTTGCAAAAGCTGCTTTTGAACTTGTTGGATTTGCCATAATTCTAAATCCTGATCGTTGGTGTGTGCGATTGACTGTGTGTCCATTCAATTTTAATGGTCATTGCACATATAGTGAGCAAAAAAACTGGTAGACATGAGGAATCTATGCTTTAAAGTTATCTACTTACCTGTTTTTTTTGTTTTGTTTAGACAAATTCTCTGTTCCATGTTGGCTTCATAATTTAGTCAAATCATTTTAGTGGTCTCGGTCTAATTGCTAAGTGACAACCAGGATTTAAAAAGCAGTGTTGACACTTCTTTAAATAAACTGGGCTTACCTAGCAGATGAAAGACTGTGTCTGATTTATTTAAAATCAAGTGTGAACAACAAACTGGTAAACAACTAGAGTCTAGACTACCTCATTAAATATCTCAGACATCCTGACAAATGCTGTAATATAATACAATTCTCGTAAAGTAATAGTTGACCCGAACCTTAAAATTCTGTCATCATTTACCCACCCTACACTTATTTCAACCCAGTTTGAGTTAAGTTGAACACAAAAGAAGATATCACAGGGTTTCTGCAGGTTTCAACAAGTTAAATTTAAAGCCGCCTTTCCACTGCACACAACAAATCGACACGACTGTCGGAATACACCCCCTTGTGGCAGTCGCACACACATTTAATTGTTGTAATGCACCATGGGGGAGAAGCTGATTCTCAGTGTCCGAAATAAAAGAGTGCAAAAGCAAGAGGCTTTATTCTCTGTGAGTTTACATGGTTTATTGAATGAATGAATACTAGAAACTCACAGACCGCTAAAATATAGGAGGGAATGTGGAGACAACATTACAAAATATATTTTTATTACTTTCTTTCTTACATTTAAGAACAGATTTTTTTTAATATATAGACTTTTTATAATTTAAAAAATAACCAAATAAACTCCTATTTCTCATCTCGCGTGCGCGGACCTGCTTGTACAACACTGGAATACATCACATCCGGTCTAGTCGCAGGAGTTCAAATATATCAACGGATCCGCAGCTCAATTCGGATCCGAATTTTCCACATACAGAGATGATCGGAACTCCACGCAGCTCCTGGACTGCTCTCCATTGGAAATTAATGACTTCCGGTCTGTCGCTTGTCGTGTGCAGTGAAAAGGAGGCTTAAGACTTTTAAGAGCATTATTAATTGAATCTTAGACTTATACAAGACTAAACGCTAAGAAATGGAAAAGATTTTCACTTGCCCTATCAAAACATGATTGTAATTTAGTACATTTAATAATACAATAATAATAAGGTCAGGTCAGTATCCTCAGCAGTATACACAGGGAGAACTTTTAAACAAATGTTACTGTAAGGAAAGTAATTAAAACATTATGGCAAAAATGCAAATTGTAAATAAAAAATTTTATTGACATTAGGATTGTTGGTGATTGTATGATTGTTAATGGCCAGATTGGGTAGCTATTAAGCATGGGACAATAACTGCATTTAAGGTATATCGCGGTTAGGAAAAGTCAAGGTTTTAAAACAATCCAAAATTTTCTGCTATACCGTTCCTAAGGTATAAGTAAGATTTTTTTTAAAATTCACTTTATTTAAAAAAATGTTTAGTACAACAGTATCTATAGCAGAAAAGATCTTCAAAGTTGCCGTTTTAAATTGTAAATAAATCTGTGTGTTTTAAACAAATGAAGACAGTTGAAGTCCATAATTCATTTTAATTATTTAGCCTGACATGTTTACAGCTAAATATTTTAAATGTTTCTCAATTAAAATATATTCTGTACAAAGGGGAAAATGTTTTGTTTTTTACCCAGATATTTAAAAAGAATATATTTTAGAGCAGTTATCTCCATACCGTGAAACTTATATCCAAGGTTATCATACTGTTATAATCTTATACCAGCCCATGCCTAGTAGCTATACATGCACAAAGGATCATTAAGACCTGTAAAAAAGATTTAAGATTTACAACACAAAACTTAAGTGGATTTAAGACTTTTTAAGGCCTAAAATTATGCTTTTGAGATTGAAGACATTTTAAGACCCTGCATGTATCCTGTATAGTGAAGAATGCTGGAAACCTCTAACAAATGACTTTAATGGTTGAAAAAACAAATAATATAAATGGAAGTCTATGACCACAGATTTCCAGGATTCCTCAGTATATCTCCTTTTGTATTAAACAAAACATGTCAAGTCAATGTTGAAAACAATTTCAGAATTTTCACATTCACAACTATCACTTTAAAAATATAAGTAATTCACTTGACTCACCCTAAAATTGACCCTGTTGCGGACCCGGTTGGCCAGCGCTGTGTTGATAGCTTTATCAAACTGTAAAAGCACTTGGAGAGCTAACTGTGGTGTGATCTGTTGGGTCTGTGGAAAGAGAAAAGTTACCTCATTGAAAGATGCATGTAGTTGTGGTCAAGTTTAATCTTCATTGTATTAAGTAAGGTAAAATAATCAATAAAAGACTTTACTGCGTGTATTAGTCTTCAATCTTAGAGTCAACATGTTTAGACAAAAACGTACATATTGAAGTAATAAACGATACATGTTGCATCTGTAATTATACCAAGACTGTTATGTTCTAAAATATGGCAATTTAAAAACAAAACTAAACCAAAATTGCACGTACAGCTCTAATAAAACACACAAAAATTGAATGTATCCTTTACTAGAGCAGTTCATTCATGACTGTTATGAGGAGCAGCTCAGTCACAAACACAGCTGGGGTTTGCTAACACTCAGTTACTTTACATTTACTTGCTAAACAGATAGATAAATAATAATAGATGCAATGCTAACATATAAAATGCTAAACTATTAAAGGTAAATAACTGAAAATAAAGTCGTCGTCTTTATCCCGTTATCTACAGTCTCTAAATCGCATCATTCTGCGCTGGCTAGCAATCAGGCTACATGACTTCTCTTAGATCCAGCAGTCTCACCTGAATAAGTTCATCAAGACTCTCCTGTAGGCTGTTTCCGAGCGTCGTGTTTCTGTAGAGTTGATATGCCATAGTGTATTATCAGCGCGAAGGCGAATGTTCTGTTTAAAATAACCGTAGGGCCGCCGCTGTTGCTTTGTGATTTGCCCGCTGGCTGAGCACTTCCTCAAAATCCAATCTCAGAGCGATCGCGCTACGGAAACACGAGAGGGACATACATCTCTTATCCTGCGAGTCCTACGAGGATAATAAATCATTGCTCCTTCAATTCCTCGTCGACTTGGAAAATAAAAACACATTTATTTTATTACTTTATAGATTGTTTTAAAACTGATTTCCTTTTAAACAAAAGTTTTAGTGTGATTGGCATTATAATATAACTTTAGACAGCCCTCATTTTAAAATAAAAGAAAGAGAGATATGTAATATAGTTGCAAAGATGATATCCTCATTATTGCTTATCATTATTTGTTTTACCTTCGTGTTATATAAAGAAAGTAAAGTCATAATTTGGCATGGAATAAGCCTAAAGAGATTCAAAGACTTAATGATTTTGTGTCAGTGTGGCGCCAGCAGATGGCAGCAGAAGAGCCCAGACATTATTGTTTCTGCAGACGGAGAATTTGTTACATTGTGACAAGGTTACATCCTGGTTACAACGCGTGAAACAAAGTAAACTCCGTATAATGTGTTGATGACTGACTACAACAGGTATTACACAGACATATGTTTGAACATTACTTTATATTTTTATGTATGAATAAATAAATGGTTAGTATGCTCACTTTGCTTAAGCTAAACACCAGACAATTGCATCTATTGTGTGGCCAACTTGTTAACTGACCTTTGTGTTAAACATTTTCAACTAAAAACGTGAGACTATTACAAATGTTTTATTTTATGTGAGACTTCACGGCTCTATCACATACAAGAATACTCAAGCTCACCATTTTCCTGTGTTGTCTGAAGGAAATAAAATCAGTATCTTGGCTTGAAAGATTGTCACTATGTTTCTGTTAGAAGGGCTCATCCATATGGCTTAATCAGCTGATTCTCAACCACATTCCTTTCTATTTTTAAATTATTTGTATTATTTATATTTTATTATTTCAAAAGAATTTTCATTATCCCTTCAATAAAGCACAACACCCTTACCTGACACTGTACATCTGACTGACCCTGCTCTGCCTGTTCCTCAATCAGTTCTTTCTCCTTTGCCTGTGATTGATAATGTGATATTAGTATTTTCATAAGCACTCATTCTGAAAGCCAAATTGCTTAATATGTGAAGTTTTTGTACTTGGCGTTTAGCTGCACTGAAAAATCATTATGTCCATTTTCTCTGTCATTTTATCCAATACATGACACTGCCAGGCGTTTATTTATACTGTAGCACATTTTATACACAATGGTAATTCAAAGTGCTTTACATAAAGAATGCAAAACTATCATAAAAATAACCACAATAATAAAAACAGAATTAAAAAAGGTTATCATTTTAATTTCAAATTAATTGTGTAGAAAAGAATAGAAACTGATTAACTTATACAAAAAATACAGTGGGGTTAGTGTGCACAGTGTAGCAGTGCTCATTTGGCAAATACACAACTAATAATATGCAAATTGTGGTTGTTAATGTTAAGTTAACATTATGCCAAATCGTCACAAATGAAACAATGCATGGGAAACGGCTTTAGCGTTAGCAACAAGCTAACGCTAACTAGGTAAGTAATTTTAATCGCTAATACAGCAGATTCATGGACAATTACATCCTTAATCAGCATTTTTTGCCGCAACTAATATATGAAAGAGTCTGTATTAACTACATTGAGGAAAATCGCTTTAAGGTGGGTCAATTTGTGATCGCTTCCCCGTGTTGTCTCTAACCCTCGGATGGGAGGGGACATGTCCCCCCCATCCCCCCCGGGATTTACGCCCATGACTTCGCTCCGTAGACTACAGCAAATAGTCCGGACTGCTCAATTTATCACTGACACTACCCTTCCTACTCTTCCAGAGTGAGTAAAAGGGCTCACAAAATCACTCTGGATGCCTCACACCCAGCACACTACCTGTTTGAACTGTTGCCGTCTGGTCGGCTCTTCATAGCACCAAGCACAAAAATCGCCAGACACAGGAAAAGTTTATTTCCTCAGGCTATCTACCTCATGAACAGTTAAATATCCCCCAACTGTGCAATAAATGTGCAATATACGCACTTGTACACAGAACCTTATATCAATATACAATGCAATACTTTCTCCATTTGCATTTGTACACATCACCATATAACCTGTGTATTTATAACAAACCTGTACATACAATTCAACATCCAGATTTCTTGACTAACTGCATCTCTGTTTGATGTTTATTGTCTTTCTTTTTTCCATATTTATTTTGTGTTGTCACTTGTTACTTTATGTTCACTGGAAGCTTCTGTAGCCAAAACAAATCCCTAGAATGTGTGACGCACACTCGGCAATAAAACTGATTCTCTAAACATCAGTAGGCCATTTGTATTGGGTACACTTGAGGTATTGGGGAGTCATATGCAAATGTCTTATTAATTTGGACAGCCTCATGCATTTGTTAACAAGAACTTTGTCACAGATGATGCACTGTGGCTGGGTCAGGGACATTTTGTTTCAAGAAAAGATAAAAAAACCATAGTTCAGGTAAATATCTTGGTATTTCCTGCATTTCGTGTTTCCAGTATTGCTAGTGCTGTGACCTAAAATATTTGGCGCTTCCTCACCTGGGCCCAGGATTCTTGCGTCATTACTATTAGCTGCTAAAGTTGAATCAGAGTATTTTTTTTTTTTTTTGTGGAAGACGAATTACAAATTTGTCAATTTTTGGTCAGCCAGGAAATAAAATCAACTGAGGCAAAATAATCGTTCTCTTAATTGTCCACTGCTAATTTATTTATTTTTTTTTAAATATGACGCAACTCTCTACAGAGCTCGCTGAGACCCCCTTGTGGACTGGGACTCCTTTGTTGGGAACTGCTGGTGTAGAATGAAGAAGAACAGAGTTTCTCACTTGTAAATATTCATAGTTGAGAAAATTCACAGCCATATCACCCTGCAGCCCAAGAGCAGTTACTTACTGAAGCTAAGCAGGGCTGAGCCTGGTCAGAACCTGGATGGGAGATCACATGGGAAAACTAGGTTGCTGTTGGAAATGGTGTTAGTGAGGCCAGCAGTGTGTGAGTCCTAATGCCCCAGTATAGAGAAAGGGACACTATACTGTTAGTAAGTGCTGTCTTTTGGATGAAATGTTAAACTGAGGTCCTGACTCTCAGAGGTTATTTAAAATCCCATGACACTTCTTGTAAAGAGTAGGGGTGTAACCCCTGTGTCCTGGCCAAATTCCCTGCATCGGCCCTTACCTATAGTTGCCTCCCAATCAACCGCATCTACTGAATTGGCTCTATCACTGTCTCTCCACTCCACTAAAAGCTGGTGTGCAGTGAGCGCACTAGCAGCGTTGTCCTGTGGCTGCCATCGCATCATCCAAGTGTATGCTGCACACTGGTGGAGGTGAGGAGAGACCCCCCTCATGATTGTGAAGCTCTTTGGGTGTATGGTCATACACAATAAATGTGCAATATAAATACACATTCCTTACTACTTACTATGTCCAATCCAGCTCCTGGAGGACCACAATATTCTTTTTTTAGCTTCTTTCATAATAAAATACACCTGTACTAGTTAATCATGGTCTTACTAGGCTTAATGCAAACTTCAATTCTAATTCAGCAAATAAATGGACAAAAACATGACAAACACAACAGTTCAATTGACACAATTTTATTTCAATTCAACAATACATTTTTGGCAGCAACCAAACAGATGCAAGTATTGCTGCCTCAAGCTCTGACACCAGACATTAGCAATAAGCAAAGGACTGGAGAAGTGGTGAGGCCACTGGTGTTAGCATGCCTGGCTAATCAGTTCTTCCTGCATGACCAGGACCGGGCGCTCATCCTCCATGTCTGATGGTGTGATCTAAAGCAAAAACAAAAACAAAATCAGGTTTATTGTCCCCCAAAATAACTGACATTTTGAAAAGTTTTATAGATCATAGGTACCGTAAACCAGTCGTGGAGGAGGATCTGCTCCAGTAGTATCCTCTCGCTGGGATCGGGATGCAGACAGGCATTTATGAGATGACTGCATTCTGAAAGACAGGATTAATGTTTGACTATGACTTTAAACATCCTTTACATCTCCTGATGGCATTTTGGACAGCTGAGCCAAGTGGCTTTGTCAGACACTTTTTTGTATGATTGTTACAAATTTTCAAGTTCTTACCACAGGACAAAGACGGCAGATACCACAGCCAGTGCTGCATCTTTTCCCGATCCGTGTAGTCTGGCATATATCCGCACACCATAGTGTATAGCAGCACTCCAAGCGAATACACGGTTGCTGGCCGTGCTAAGTATTTGCCCGTTTCGAAAAACTCTGGAGGGCAGTACATCTCTGTGCCTGGAGGAAAGAGATTTGCATGTCTGAGTTACAACAGTTTGTTTTTACTGTATTCAGCAGCTTGTGTGTCATGACACTAAAGTTTTAATACTGTACATACCACTAAAAGTGTGGTACTCTGTTTCGTGGAACAGGTTCCCACAGCCGAAGTCAATCAGTGTGACATCCATGGTGTGTGTGTTGATGATCAAGTTCTCCAATTTTATATCTCTGTGGAATACTCCGCGCCGGCAGCAGGTCTCAGCTGCCTCGATAACCTGGCGCATCACATACCGAGCAAACCTTTCTTCAAAGATGTTGCCACAGCTCTCCAAAAGCTTGAACACACTCAGGCATGGTGAAGGGCGCTGCAGGACCATTATATAATGGTCTGGAAAGTCCTGCCAATCCAGCAGATCGATTATGTTGGGTGAGCTGGGACCCTTGTTTGCCATAAGTGTGAGGCCGATTTCCAGTGGTACAAGTTCTGGAAGGCCAGGCTAGTGGAAAGAGTTTTTAGGATGGTTAAATTAAGGTGGTTTGCACAACATGTTAATAATTTGTTTATTGAGAGATAGTTTGCTGTCTATGATTAACATTGGCAGTAAAAGCAAAAACAGAGAGTTAAAGAGTTAATGAAGATCACATAGAGACGACAGTCTACTTACAACGTAGAGATATTCCATGCCCTCCATTTTTCTGGCAAACTTGATTGCCACCTGATCAACAAAACAGAATATAACAGTTAGCACTGGATTACATCAGGCCATTCAATAATCCTTGTTGAAATTCTAGTCATGAATTTGTAGCATGTTTGGTCAGGTTGACCATTTATCAAGGGCTCTAGTTGTGTAACAAAAGACAAAGCATAACACATAAATATAGTTTGTTAGGTTGATTATGCAAAAATATATGTAAATTTACCGGAAGACCATCATGGGCACGGACACCAGCATATACGGCACCAAATCCTCCTTCTCCCAGTAGCTCACCCATGTTGTAGGTCCAGCACATGCCTGTTCAAATATAATTAGTTTTAGAGACAGATTCATATTCTACAATGCAAAAGTAAAACTTTATTACCACTTTATACACCATTACGTCACTAATACATAATGCAGAAACATCTAATCCTTTCAAAAAGTGAAAGCATCAAGCAGCCATAATTAATATGAACTTACTCCCAATAATCAAGACCATGTCTTGGCTTGGGTTTTCTGCCAGAGGACACACAGTTTCTTCCTCTGACAGATCATCTGGAAACTCCTGGATTTGCTCGTCAACAGTGAAGAAAGGAATCTCAAAACTACTGTTGGGAGTGTTCTGAGGACCATAACTCTCTACAGAAGATATGGTCTCCACTGAAGTTGGATCTAAAGAGGAAAATATAACAATTATATATAAACACACAAACATTTCAATACTGCTACAAATAATACATTTATAGTATTTACAAAGACAAAACTGAAGAGTTCAGATACACAAACAACTGCACATCTGAAAATTTGAACTCTGCAAATGTTTAAAGCTATGATGATCTTCTTTAATGATTAAGTTCAGTAAACACAAAAGATGAAGAGATTTACCATCAGTAGACATTTCTTCCTCCAGCTCCACATTCTCACACTGTTCCTGTATTTGCAGGTCAATGATGGAGGGAGGAACCTCAAGGCTGTTAGGAGCTTGCTGGTAGTCATGATGCTCAACAGGGCTTGAGATGTTTCCTACTGAGGTTTGATGTAAAGAGGGGAACATACATTCAACATTTACTTTAATTAAAACACACAGAAACGTTTCAATCCTTTTACAAATACATATATTTGCAGACACAATATTTTAAAGCTATGGTGATCATTTTTATTAATTTTTTCCAGTCACAGAAAAAATAAAGGGATTTACCATCAGTAGAAGGTTCTGCTTCGGTAACTGGCTTCACCTTCTCACTGTCCACCTGCTTCACCTTTTCACCCCTTCCAGCTCTTGGGCGTGAAAAGCGGAACAGCTTTCTCCAAAAACTCGATTTTTTCTTCCATTTCTTTTTCTCCTTTACCAAACTCCCTCCATCTTCCTCACAAGGAACAACACGGCTCTCATCAAGCTGATGGTTTTCTTGACGAGGCGTGTCATTATTTAACTGAAGTGGTGTACTAGGATGTAAACTGTACACACACTCTGACTCTGTCGCTATATTCAGACAAGAAATTCGCTGACCCATGATAAAACAAACGCACTGTCTCACTCCAAACTACCCACTAAAACTAAATTACACCGTCAAGCCTTAACATTCCACTTTGACGTTCTAATTATGACATCAAATAAAATGTCCTTGAGATCAATTTGTTTTGTTTTAAAATTTGCTGGACTACATATTGCATACATAATACCTGACAATTCTTATAGTAATGCCTAAAATAAAGCTAAAATAAATATTAAATCATATTATAAATGTAAATCTACTTGTTTTAATACTTGTTCAAACACTTATATAAATGTTTAATTCCGTACTTCTGCAGTATAATGCTGCGTCGCTAATACTTTCTTATTGGTTGTATTCTCTTTCTCAACCACTTGAGGGAGGCAAATATCATGGTATCTGAACAGAACTGATAGTCCACATTACTTCATGATCTCAGTGGGAGTAGTCTACTTGAAGAGTTTTATTTCTTTTTGTATGTATATTTAAATGTAAGGAATTGAAGTCAGAAATGAATTAGAGTAAAGATGTGTGGATGGGATTTAAAAACATAATAATTAGACTGAATCTACTAAATCTAGTAGAGGAAACATGCTATTTTCTGTTTTTCCTTTTAGCTTAGAGAACTTGTGTTTTCCAGAAGACAAGTTTAATTAAATACAGTAGATTTCCAAATGTTTGTTTAAAATATGAAGGTCAGCCTGGTTTTGATTCAACTTGTGATGGGTGACAACAAGCTCCAGCCACTCTTTCTGACATACTTTCTGGCTTTTTTCAGCACTAAGCATTTTTTGGGCATCAATTTTTAAATCAATTTCTAAATGTTTTCTTTTAGATATCAAACCACGCACCCTAGTAGCATTATTTAGACGTAACCCTACAAATGTTTTCTTTTTTTTTTCTTCCCCAACTTTATTTATAGAAATTTTCAAAAATTTACAAATATCACACATTTTAGAATATTATTGTACATTTTGACATAGAGAGAGAGAAGTAAACAAGGATCTAAATGATTATGACAATTATTAACCCCAGATATATTTAAATAAAAAATAAAAAATAAATAAAAATTAAACAACAACAACAGAAGAAATAAAATAAAAGAAAATAAAATGCCAACCAACCATAACAATTGTTTATACACCAAACTAAAAGCCTGGTCTTGATGTCACATGAGATGTCACACAGCAGAGAAAAATGTCAAAATTAACTATCATCTAGTATGCAGGGAGTATACATTTCCATATATTCAAGGAGAGAGCCCCACATTTTATGAAAGTTTTTAGAACAACCCTTCAAACAGTGTCTGATTTGTTCCAGTTTTATGAAGAGAAAAATGTCATTAATCCACATGGAGTGAGTAGGTGAAGCAGCTGACTTCCAATGTAGTAAAATACGGCCTCTGGCCAGGAGGGACACAAAAGCCACAAAATCTGCTTTGTATCGTGAACAGTGAACTGACAAAGGAAGTGTACCAAACAGTGCTGTTGTAGATACAGGTTTAATTGCTTGTCCAACTACTTGAAACATTGTCTCAAATATTTCTGACCAATATCCACATAGAGTTGGGCAAAACCAAAACATATGTGCCAGTGTTGCAGGAGCCTGGCGACAACGGTCACAGAGAGGATCAACATCAGGGTACATTTTTGAAAGCTTGACCTTAGTCCAATGAGAATGATGGAGTATTTTGCATTGGATCCAACCATGTTTAGCACACACAGATGAAGAATGTACCCTGTATAAAATGTTTTCCCACAGTTCATCTGAAATGTCCTCTGTTAGGTCTTCTTCCCATTGGGTTTTTATGGATGTCAGTGAGCTTCTATGCAGAGAACATATATTGTCATAAAAAACTGAAATCATACCTTTCCCAATAGATACTGGTTCAAGAATTAAATCTAGAGGAGTAGGGGAGGGGAGGCTAGGAAACTGAGGATACCTATTACGGATAAAGCTAAGAACCTGTAAATATCGGAAAAAATTGTTTCTGGGCAAGGAAAACTTATCTAAAAGCTGTTGAAAGGATGCAAAAACATCATCTATATATAAATCTTTAAACATTGATAAACCATAATTTGTCTACAAATGTTTTCTTGTCATCTTCACAGTCAAATGCACTTGCTATCTGTTTAATAATTGCTAAAAGGCATTTAACACTGAAGTGGAAAAATCCTTCTCCGCCCAGTTATGTGCATTGGATGCATGATCTGATGCAGTCTATTCAAATAGAAAAGATTAGGTATACAGATTGCAGTATTAGAAAAAAATTTACTATATTTGACAACCCTTCCTCTCTCATTTTCCTGTTAAAAATGGAGAGCACAGACAAAATATACATGTTTATATATTTATGTTTATTTTCTTTCTTCCTTCTTTTAAAAATTATTTTTAAATTAATTATTTTTTTTTTTTACTGCTGTACCGTTAGCATATTTGTATATTTTGCTATATGGCCTAACATGTGTTACTTTTATCCATAATGTTATTTAATTTATCTTCATTTTATCAGTTGATGTCTTGTGATTCTTTGTATTTAATATTGTAACTCTCTGACTAATAAGCATCAATAAAACAAAGTTAGGCTAAAATAATATAATAATATAACAAATGTTTTATTTTATAAGAGACTTCACTGCTCTATCACATACAAGAATACTCAAGCTCACCATTTTCCTGTGTTGTCTGAAGGAAATAAAATCAGTATCTTGGCTTGAAAGATTGTCACTATGTTTCTTTTAGAAGGGCTCATCCCTATGGCTTAATCAGCTGATTCTCAACCACATTCCTTTCTATTTTTAAATTATTATTCTACTAATACTTCCAAACATGTTTTTTTGTTGTTGATGTGTTGATGCAGATATTGAATTATCTATAGATCAATGCTTCCATCATTTTAAAGACTGACATGTCTCTTTCAGTGACACAAGTCAGCAACCAGGGCATCATAAAACAGTAGTTCCCAACCTTTTTTAGCTTGAGACCCCCTTTTTCCCTGGACAATATTGTAACCCCCCTCCACATTTATTGATATTATCGCTCATATATGTTTGCAGTAGGTATGACAAAAATTTTTTTCAAACAAACAATTTGTTTATTAGTTTATCCAGATTTGTAAAAGATAAATGCAAAATTCAGGTTCCTGGGCACCACCACCTCTTAGGATCTAAAGTGGGACAATTACATAGACTCTATTGTGAAGAAAGCCCAGCAGAGACTATACTTCCTTTTTCAGCTGAGGAAGTTCAACCTTCCACAGGACCCAGGAGCTGCACGTACAGTTCTACTCAGCTGTCATTCAATCCATCCTCTGCACTTCAATCACTGCCTGGTTCGGCTCAGCTGCCAAAACCGACCTCTGTAGACTACAGCAAATAGTCCGGACTGCTGAATGTATCACCGACACTACCCTTCCTACTCTTCCAGAGTGAGTAAAAGGGCTCACAAAATCACTCTGGATGCCTCACACCCAGCACACTACCTGTTTGAACTTTTACCGTCTGGTCGGCGCTTCATAGCACCAAGCACAAAAATTGCCAGACGCAGGAAAAGTTTAATTCCTCAGGCCATCTACCCAACTGTGCAATAAACATGCAATACTTTCTCATACGCACTTGTACACAGAACCTTATATCAATATACAATGCAATACTTTCTCCATTTGCATTTGTACACATCACCATATAACCTGTGTATTTATAACAAACCTGTACATACAATTCAACATCCAGATTTCTTGACTAACTGCATCTCTGTTTGATGTTTATCGTCTTTCTTTTTTTCATATTTATTTTGTGTTGTCACTTTATGTACACTGGAAGCTTCTGTAGCCAAAACAAATTCCTAGTGTGTGTGAAGCACACTCGGCAATAAAACTGATTCTGAAAACATCAGTAGGCCATTTGTATTGGGTACACTTGATGTATTGGGGAGTCATATGCAAATGTCTTATTAATTTGGACAGCCTCATGCATTTGTTAACAAGAACTTTGTCACAGATATTGCACTGTGGCTGGGTCAGGGACATTTTGTTTCAAGAAAAAATAATAAATCAGGTAAATATCTTGGTATTTCCTGCATTTCGTGTTTCCAGTATTGCTAGTGCTGTGACCTAAAATATTTGGCGCTTCCTCACCTGGGCCCAGGATTCTTGCGTCATTACTATTAGCTGCTAAAGTTGAATCAGAGTATTTTTTTTTTTTTTTGTGGAAGACGAATTACAAATTTGTCAATTTTTGGTCAGCCAGGAAATAAAATCAACTGAGGCAAAATAATCGTTCTCTTAATTGTCCACTGCTAATTTTTATTTTTTTTAAAAAATATGACGCAACTCTCTACAGAGCTCGCTGAGACCCCCTTGTGGGCTGGGACTCCTTTGTTGGGAACCGCTGGTGTAGAATGAAGAAGAACAGAGTTTCTCACTTGTAAATATTTATAGTTCAGAAAATTCACAGCCATATCACCCTGCAGCCCAAGAGCAGTTACTTACTGAAGCTAAGCAGGGCTGAGCCTGGTCAGAACCTGGATGGGAGATCACATGGGAAAACTAGGTTGCTGTTGGAAGTGGTGTTAGTGAGGCCAGCAGTGTGTGAGTCCTAATGCCCCAGTATAGAGAAAGGGACACTATACTGTTAGTAAGTGCTGTCTTTTGGATGAAATGTTAAACTGAGGTCCTGACTCTCAGAGGTTATTTAAAATCCCATGACACTTCTTGTAAAGAGTAGGGGTGTAACCCCTGTGTCCTGGCCAAATTCCCTGCATCGGCCCTTACCTATAGTTGCCTCCCAATCAACCGCATCTACTGAATTGGCTCTATCACTGTCTCTCCACTCCACTAAAAGCTGGTGTGCAGTGAGCGAACTAGCACCGTTGTCCTGTGGCTGCCATCGCATCATCCAAGTGTATGCTGCACACTGGTGGAGGTGAGGAGAGACCCCCCTCATGATTGTGAAGCTCTTTGGGTGTATGGTCATACACAATAAATGTGCAATATAAATACACATTCCTTACTACTTACTATGTCCAATCCAGCTCCTGGAGGACCACAATATTCTTTTTTTAGCTTCTTTCATAATAAAATACACCTGTACTAGTTAATCATGGTCTTACTAGGCTTAATGCAAACTCCAATTCTAATTCAGCAAATAAATGGACAAAAACATGACAAACACAACAGTTCAATTGACACAATTTTATTTCAATTCAACAATACATTTTTGGCAGCAACCAAACAGATGCAAGTATTGCTGCCTCAAGCTCTGACACCAGACATTAGCAATAAGCAAAGGACTGGAGAAGTGGTGAGGCCACTGGTGTTAGCATGCCTGGCTAATCAGCTCTTCCTGCATGACCAGGACCGGGCGCTCATCCTCCATGTCTGATGGTGTGATCTAAAGCAAAAACAAAAACAATATTAGGTTTATTGTCCCCCAAAATAACTGACATTTTGAAAAGTTTTTGTAGATCATAGGTACCGTAAACCAGTCATGGAGGAGGATCTGCTCCAGTAGTATCCTCTCGCTGGGATCGGGATGCAGACAGGCATTTATGAGATGACTGCATTCTGAAAGACAGGATTAATGTTTGACTATGACTTTAAACATCCTTTACATCTCCTGATGGCATTTTGGACAGCTGAGCCAAGTGGCTTTGTCAGACACTTTTTTGTATGATTGTTACAAATTTTCAAGTTCTTACCACAAGACAAGGACGGCAGATACCAGAGCCAGTGCTGCATCTTTTCCCGATCCGTGTAGTCTGGCATACAACCGCACACCATAGTGTATAGCAGCACTCCAAGCGAATACACAGTTGCTGGCCGTGCTAAGTATTTGCCCGTTTCGAAAAACTCTGGAGGGCAGTACATCTCTGTGCCTGGAGGAAAGAGATTTGCATGTCTGAGTTACAACAGTTTGTTTTTACTGTATTCAGCAGCTTGTGTGTCATGACACTAAAGTTTTAATACTGTACATACCACTAAAAGTGTGGTACTCTGTTTCGTGGAACAGGTTCCCACAGCCGAAGTCAATCAGTGTGACATCCATGGTGTGTGTGTTGATGATCAAGTTCTCCAACTTTATATCTCTGTGGAATACTCCGCGCCGGCAGCAGGTCTCAGCTGCCTCGATAACCTGGCGCATCACATACCGAGCAAACCTTTCTTCAAAGATGTTGCCACAGCTCTCCAAAAGCTTGAACACACTCAGGCATGGTAAAGGGCGCTGCAGGACCATTATATAATGGTCTGGAAAGTCCTGCCAATCCAGCAGATCGATTATGTTGGGTGAGCTGGGACCCTTGTTTGCCATAAGTGTGAGGCCGATTTCCAGTGGTACAAGTTCTGGAAGGCCAGGCTAGTGGAAAGAGTTTTTAGGATGGTTAAATTAAGGTGGTGTGCACAACATGTTTATAATTTGTTTATTGAGAGATAGTTTGCTGTCTATGATTAACATTGGCAGTAAAAGCAAAAACAGAGAGTTAAAGAGTTAATGAAGATCACATAGAGACGACAGTCTACTTACAACGTAGAGATATTCCATGCCCTCCATTTTTCTGGCAAACTTGATTGCCACCTGATCAACAAAACAGAATATAACAGTTAGCACTGGATTACTTCAGGCCATTCTTTAATCCTTGTTGAAATTCTAGTCATGAATTTGTAGCATGTTTGGTCAGGTTGACCATTTATCAAGGGCTCTAGTTGTGTAACAAAAGACAAAGCATAACACATAAATATAGTTTGTTAGGTTGATTATGCAAAAATATATGTAAATTTACCGGAAGACCATCATGGGCACGGACACCAGCATATACGGCACCAAATCCTCCTTCTCCCAGTAGCTCACCCATGTTGTAGGTCCAGCACATGCCTGTTCAAATATAATTAGTTTTAGAGACAGATTCATATTCTACAATGCAAAAGTAAAACTTTATTACCACTTTATACACCATTACGTCACTAATACATAATGCAGAAACATCTAATCCTTTCAAAAAGTGAAAGCATCAAGCAGCCATAATTAATATGAACTTACTCCCAATAATCAAGACCATGTCTTGGCTTGGGTTTTCTGCCAGAGGACACACAGTTTCTTCCTCTGACAGATCATCTGGAAACTCCTGGATTTGCTCGTCAACAGTGAAGAAAGGAATCTCAAAACTACTGTTGGGAGTGTTCTGAGGACCATAACTCTCTACAGAAGATATGGTCTCCACTGAAGTTTGATCTAAAGAGGAAAATATAACAATTATATATAAACACACAAACATTTCAATACTGCTACAAATAATACATTTATAGTATTTACAAAGACAAAACTGAAGAGTTCAGATACACAAACATCTGCACATCTGAAAATTTGAACTCTGCAAATGTTTAAAGCTATGATGATCTTCTTTAATGATTAAGTTCAGTAAACACAAAAGATGAAGAGATTTACCATCAGTAGAAGTTTCTTCCTCCAGCTCCACATTCTCACACTGTTCCTGTATTTGCAGGTCAATGATGGAGGAAGGAACCTCAAGGCTGTTAGGAGCTTGCTGGTAGTCATGATGCTCAACAGGGCTTGAGATGTTTCCTACTGAGGTTTGATGTAAAGAGGGGAACATACATTCAACATTTACTTTAATTAAAACACACAGAAACGTTTCAATCCTTTTACAAATACATATATTTGCAGACACAATATTTTAAAGCTATGGTGATCATTTTTATTAATTTTTTCCAGTCACAGAAAAAATAAAGGGATTTACCATCAGTAGAAGGTTCTGCTTCGGTAACTGGCTTCACCTTCTCACTGTCCACCTGCTTCACCTTTTCACCCCTTCCAGCTCTTGGGCGTGAAAAGCGGAACAGCTTTCTCCAAAAACTCGATTTTTTCTTCCATTTCTTTTTCTCCTTTACCAAACTCCCTCCATCTTCCTCACAAGCAACAACACGGCTCTCATCAAGCTGATGGTTTTCTTGACGAGGCGTGTCATTATTTAGCTGAAGTGGTGTACTAGGATGTAAACTGTACACACACTCTGACTCTGTCGCTATATTCAGACAAGAAATTCGCTGACCCATGATAAAACAAACGCACTGTCTCACTCCAAACTACCCACTAAAACTAAATTACACCGTCAAGCCTTAACATTCCACTTTGACGTTCTAATTATGACATCAAATAAAATGTCCTTGAGATCGATTTGTTTTGTTTTAAAATTTGCTGGACTACATATTGCATACATAATACCTGACAATTCTTATAGTAATGCCTAAAATAAAGCTAAAATAAATATTAAATCATATTATAAATGTAAATCTACTTGTTTTAATACTTGTTCAAACACTTATATAAATATTTAATTCCGTACTTCTGCAGTATAATGCTGCGTCGCTAATACTTTCTTATTGGTTGTATTCTCTTTCTCAACCACTTGAGGGAGGCAAATATCATGGTATCTGAACAGAACTGATAGTCCACATTACTTCATGATCTCAGTGGGAGTAGTCTACTTGAAGAGTTTTATTTCTTTTTGTATGTATATTTAAATGTAAGGAATTGAAGTCAGAAATGAATTAGAGTAAAGATGTGTGGATGGGATTTAAAAACATAATAATTAGACTGAATCTACTAAATCTAGTAGAGGAAACATGCTATTTTCTGTTTTTCCTTTTAGCTTAGAGAACCTGTGTTTTCCAGAAGACAAGTTTAATTAAATGCAATAGATTTCCAAATGTTTGTTTAAAATATGAAGGTCAGCCTGGTTTTGATTCAACTTGTGATGGGTGACAACAAGCTCCAGCCACTCTTTCTGACATACTTTCTGGCTTTTTTCAGCACTAAGCATTTTTTGGGCATCAATTTTTAAATCAATTTCTAAATGTTTTCTTTTAGATATCAAACGACGCACCCTAGTAGCATTATTTAGACGTAACCCTACAAATGTTTTCTTTTTTTTTTCTTCCCCAACTTTATTTATAGAAATTTTCAAAAATTTACAAATATCACACATTTTAGAATATTATTGTACATTTTGACATAGAGAGAGAGAGAAGTAAACAAGGATCTAAATGATTATGACAATTATTAACCCCAGATATATTTAAATAAAAAATAAAAAATAAATAAAAATTAAACAACAACAACAGAAGAAATAAAATAAAAGAAAATAAAATGCCAACCAACCATAACAATTGTTTATACACCAAACTAAAAGCCTGGTCTTGATGTCACATGAGATGTCACACAGCAGAGAAAAATGTCAAAATTAACTATCATCTAGTATGCAGGGAGTATACATTTCCATATATTCAAGGAGAGAGCCCCACATTTTATGAAAGTTTTTAGAACAACCCTTCAAACAGTGTCTGATTTGTTCCAGTTTTATGAAGAGAAAAATGTCATTAATCCACATGGAGTGAGTAGGTGAAGCAGCTGACTTCCAATGTAGTAAAATACGGCCTCTGGCCAGGAGGGACACAAAAGCCACAAAATCTGCTTTGTATCGTGAACAGTGAACTGACAAAGGAAGTGTACCAAACAGTGCTGTTGTAGATACAGGTTTAATTGCTTGTCCAACTACTTGAAACATTGTCTCAAATATTTCTGACCAATATCCACATAGAGTTGGGCAAAACCAAAACATATGTGCCAGTGTTGCAGGAGCCTGGCGACAACGGTCACAGAGAGGATCAACATCAGGGTACATTTTTGAAAGCTTGACCTTAGTCCAATGAGAATGATGGAGTATTTTGCATTGGATCCAACCATGTTTAGCACACACAGATGAAGAATGTACCCTGTATAAAATGTTTTCCCACAGTTCATCTGAAATGTCCTCTGTTAGGTCTTCTTCCCATTGGGTTTTTATGGATGTCAGTGAGCTTCTATGCAGAGAACATATATTGTCATAAAAAACTGAAATCATACCTTTCCCAATAGATACTGGTTCAAGAATTAAATCTAGAGGAGTAGGGGAGGGGAGGCTAGGAAACTGAGGATACCTATTACGGATAAAGCTACGAACCTGTAAATATCGGAAAAAATTGTTTCTGGGCAAGGAAAACTTATCTAAAAGCTGTTGAAAGGATGTAAAAACATCATCTATATATAAATCTTTAAACATTGATAAACCATAATTTGTCTACAAATGTTTTCTTGTCATCTTCACAGTCAAATGCACTTGCTATCTGTTTAATAATTGTTAAAAGGCATTTAACACTGAAGTGGAAAAATCCTTCTCCGCCCAGTTATGTGCATTGGATGCATGATCTGATGCAGTCTATTCAAATAGAAAAGATTAGGTATACAGATTGCAGTATTAGAAAAAAAATTACTATATTTGACAACCCTTCCTCTCTCATTTTCCTGTTAAAAATGGAGAGCACAGACAAAATATACATGTTTATATATTTATGTTTATTTTCTTTCTTCCTTCTTTTAAAAAATATTTTTAAATTAATTATTTTTTTTTTTTACTGCTGTACCGTTAGCATATTTGTATATTTTGCTATATGGCCTAACATGTGTTACTTTTATCCATAATGTTATTTAATTTATCTTCATTTTATCAGTTGATGTCTTGTGATTCTTTGTATTTAATATTGTAACTCTCTGACTAATAAGCATCAATAAAACAAAGTTAGGCTAAAATAATATAATAATATAACAAATGTTTTATTTTATAAGAGACTTCACTGCTCTATCACATACAAGAATACTCAAGCTCACCATTTTCCTGTGTTGTCTGAAGGAAATAAAATCAGTATCTTGGCTTGAAAGATTGTCACTATGTTTCTTTTAGAAGGGCTCATCCCTATGGCTTAATCAGCTGATTCTCAACCACATTCCTTTCTATTTTTAAATTATTATTCTACTAATACTTCCAAACATGTTTTTTTGTTGTTGATGTGTTGATGCAGATATTGAATTATCTATAGATCAATGCTTCCATCATTTTAAAGACTGACATGTCTCTTTCAGTGACACAAGTCAGCAACCAGGGCATCATAAAACAGTAGTTCCCAACCTTTTTTAGCTTGAGACCCCCTTTTTCCCTGGACAATATTGTAACCCCCCTCCACATTTATTGATATTATCGCTCATATATGTTTGCAGTAGGTATGACAAAAAATTTTTTCAAACAAACAATTTGTTTATTAGTTTATCCAGATTTGTAAAAGATAAATGCAAAATTCAGGTTCCTGGGCACCACCATCTCTCAGGATCTGAAGTGGGACAATTACATAGACTCTATTGTGAAGAAAGCCCAGCAGAGACTATACTTCCTTTTTCAGCTGAGGAAGTTCAACCTTCCACAGGACCCAGGAGCTGCACGTACAGTTCTACTCAGCTGTCATTCAATCCATCCTCTGCACTTCAATCACCGCCTGGTTCGGCTCAGCTGCCAAAACCGACCTCTGTAGACTACAGCAAATAGTCCGGACTGCTGAATGTATCACAGACACTACCCTTCCTACTCTTCCAGAGTGAGTAAAAGGGCTCACAAAATCACTCTGGATGCCTCACACCCAGCACACTACCTGTTTGAACTTTTACCGTCTGGTCGGCGCTTCATAGCACCAAGCACAAAAATTGCCAGACGCAGGAAAAGTTTAATTCCTCAGGCCATCTACCCAACTGTGCAATAAACATGCAATACTTTCTCATACGCACTTGTACACAGAACCTTATATCAATATACAATGCAATACTTTCTCCATTTGCATTTGTACACATCACCATATAACCTGTGTATTTATAACAAACCTGTACATACAATTCAACATCCAGATTTCTTGACTAACTGCATCTCTGTTTGATGTTTATCGTCTTTCTTTTTTTCATATTTATTTTGTGTTGTCACTTTATGTACACTGGAAGCTTCTGTAGCCAAAACAAATTCCTTGTGTGTGTGAAGCACACTCGGCAATAAAACTGATTCTGAAAACATCAGTAAGCCATTTGTATTGGGTACACTTGATGTATTGGGGAGTCATATGCAAATGTCTTATTAATTTGGACAGCCTCATGCATTTGTTAACAAGAACTTTGTCACAGATATTGCACTGTGGCTGGGTCAGGGACATTTTGTTTCAAGAAAAAATAATAAATCAGGTAAATATCTTGGTATTTCCTGCATTTCGTGTTTCCAGTATTGCTAGTGCTGTGACCTAAAATATTTGGCGCTTCCTCACCTGGGCCCAGGATTCTTGCGTCATTACTATTAGCTGCTGAAGTTGAATCAGAGTATTTTTTATTTATTTTGTGGAAGACGAATTACAAATTTGTCAATTTTTGGTCAGCCAGGAAATAAAATCAACTGAGGCAAAATGATCATTCTCTTAATTGTCCACTGCTAATTTTATTTTATTTTTTAAAATATGACGCAACCCCCTACAGAGCTCGCTGAGACCCCCTTGTGGGCTGGGACTCCTTTGTAGGGACCCGCTGGTGTAGAATGAAGAAGAACAGAGTTTCTCACTTGTAAATATTTATAGTTGAGAAAATTCACAGCCATATCACCCTGCAGCCCAAGAGCAGTTACTTACTGAAGCTAAGCAGGGCTGAGCCTGGTCAGAACCTGGATGGGAGATCACATGGGAAAACTAGGTTGCTGTTGGAAGTGGTGTTAGTGAGGCCAGCAGTGTGTGAGTCCTAATGCCCCAGTATAGAGAAAGGGACACTCAGGCCTGGCGCTACGGGGGAGCAAAGGGGGGCATTGCCCCCTCAGAAAGAATTTGTGCCCCCCCAGTTTTCATAAAGGATTGTTCACCCAAAACTGAAAATTCTTTCTGTCATTAATTACTAACACTGCTGTCGTTCCAACCTTTAGAACATACATTTAAATATTTTAAAATATATGACATAGCAATTAAATTATGAAAATTGTGTAATTAAAGCTAATCCTTTAGTCCAGAGATCCAGTCCCCGCGTCAGGTCAGGTGCGCCCACGTAAATAAAACGTGCACACGGCGATGGAGGCGCACTCAACTCACAAGGGAGAAAAGTGGGTGACATGATAGGAGCAGCTTAATTCATTACATGTTTTGGTTAACTAATTCTTTAAACACAACTCTCTTGAGCGCTAAATGGAAGAAACGCAGAAGAAATTTGCTGTTAAATTAATTTTAGCAGAGACGCAACTACCAGTCATTTTCACATTAGTTATTCAGGAAGATTTAGCCTAATAAAAATGTTTTAATAAAAACAGTAGGCAGTGTTTTCCCACAGTAGGCTACACTACAAAATAATATATTAATTGATTAATTAATATTGTTATTAATATTAATATAATTACAATTAAGCTAAAATTGACAAAAAGCAGAACCCTTTGAATGTTTGCTTTCATTTTGACATTGCTAAAAAGCACACTTTTACAGTTGTGTAGAAAAACATCCCATTATGCAGCAGCAGTCAAGGTATAACACTTAATAAATGCCTTTTGCGTTTAAATATGATCGGCCTGCGAAGTCAAGTTTGCAGTGTTATAAATGGAATAGGTATATAGTGCTTAAGTGGATTTACCGCGGATTAACCGAGAAACCTCTCACGTGCTGCAGGTAGGCTGAACGAGAATCTTTTAAAAATATGTAATTTACCCTATACTGCTATTTGCTCATGCAAAAATAAACAACATAATATATTGTAAACCTGTTTGAAGAGCTAAAATGCAGTCAGCATATCGAGTTTGTTTTGACTTGTAGCTCACGGCCCTAAAATGAAAATAACCCGAAAACAAGTTATTAAAATAGGCTTAATAAATAAATAACATGACGGGTAGGCTTAGTAACCAAATGGTTTATGATGGTTTACAAATGACAACCAGACAATATCACGAAAAAAACACAGTTATGATAGCCTAAGATAAATCTTTATTTTTACATTTAAAATGATGAAAAAAGTTATATAGCCTATTGAGTTGCATGTTATCCGTGCCAAACTAATTTTCACGGTAATAACTGTGAATTTTGGTATCTTTTTTAGGTATTTGGCTACATTAATGTCTTAAAATGTAACTAAGTAATTGTTTTAAATGACATTAGATTGTAACATTTAGCTTTTCCCTAACACTGATGTTGGTTGGGTAATAGGCTTCGTGAAGTGTGATGACTCGGTTAAGCTGATTTCACTATATTTATTTACCGGATATACGAATATATAGTCTGATTGTGGGTCAGCTTGCATGTGTAGCATAATTTGATGTCTTTACCTAAAACTTTAAACATTCATATGCCTGTTATTTGAAATAAAATGGAAATAAATAAGAAGAATAACATAAGATTTAAAGCACTCGTTTGGCACTAAAGCCATGATCCGTCTGCATTAATAAGCGGTATTGTTGCATTACCGTCATTAATAAAATCAGTAATATCGAAACTGTTATTATTACTATTAAAATGTATATTACTGCCTTAGGTCAGTAACAAAGTAAAGTAATAATAAATGTAAATAAATAGCCTAAATGAAAGGAACAAGAGAGACCAAAATCAGCCACCAGGTCTAGTGCCCCCCTATGGATTTAAAATGCCCCCTCAGTTCTGATATGCTGGCGCCGGGCCTGGGGACACTATACTGTCAGTAAGCGTTGTCTTTCGCATGAAACGTTAAACCGAGGTCTTGACTCTCAGTGGTTATTAAAAATCCCATGACACTTCTTGTAAAGAGTAGGGGTGTAACCACTGTGTCCTGGCCAAATTCCCTGCATCGTACCTTACCTATCATGGGCTCCCAATCATCCGCATCTATCGAATTGGCTCTATCACTGTCTCTCCACTCCACCAATAGCTGGTGTGTGTTGAGTAGGGTTGGGTACCGAAACCCAGTGCCATTATAGCACCGTTACCTTGGTAACCGGTATGTACCGGTATTAAATAAGCGTATGAATTTCGGTGCTATTCGGTGCCTATTCAGTGCTGCGGCGAAAACGTAAGAAGCATCAAAGGGGTGCATGAAAAAAGGCCCACATAAGCGTTGTGTCACAACATCACTAAACATTTAATTCTGAACAACTTTGAGGAACAGGCGACATCAGGCGTTTGTTATTGTCGCTAGGGAATAGACGCACGCAACGTAGTACAGCGCATTTAGACTGGTTTTCGGTGAGCGAGAGCGACACTCTTCAAATCTACACTCGTGATCACGTTCGTCCAATTTGCTTAAACTAAGCATTCTAAAGCGTATTTTACAAGCAAGGATTCTTACACAGCAACTGTCTTTACAAAAGTTGTGTGCAACGCCTGTTTTAGACCGCAAGCGAAAGCAGTGCGTGAGCAGCGCGTATGGAGATCAGAAGCAGCACGCAGGCGTTTGCCTTTCACACCAGCTGCGTCTGCAGCGCGCAGCTCTTCGGCAGCTGCTGCAGAGATCAATCTATCTCTATTTCACCGTTATAATAATATTTATATAATATAGTTAGAATGATATTAATACATGATCAAACTAGTGTTACTCTCGCCGCTTCAGTAATGTCCAGCGGCAGAGTAACAGCTCGTGCAAAGGATGAGACAAACAAAAGTAATCAATGCATGCCCTTCTTTTACTTATTTTCGTGTTGTCAGGTTCACGGTGCAACTCCCTTAAATAGCAAGTTTTAAAGCGACCACTCCCCTCTCTTACAACACTAGCGTGCAACTTAAGCAAAACTGATATTAAAATTGTTTTACATTTGGTTTTGTAGTTCGGGTCTAAATAAATGTTTGTTGCAGTTTTTAATCATTTATGCTCATTTGATTGACTATATATAAATCAGTTGATATTATTAACGCATTTATTGGGTAAAATTGCTACTTTTTACTGTCATTCAATGTGTTTTGGTCATTATCAATGCAAACTTATTATGACACCAGAATAATTATTTTTTTTAGGAAACACTGTAAAAATTTTCAGAAACATTATTGTAAATGAATAGGAGGGCAAAATAAATTGACTTCAGCTGTAGGCCTGTTAGAGTTTACAGGTGCAGCAATGTGCCCTGATTTACTTGAATGTTAGAAATGTGTTCTCTTACACCGGTATAATGTTACTTGTCAAATAAATAAACAAGGAAGATTATTTTGAGTTTAAGTTATTTAATTATCTTGTTTATGAAGACTGCAGAGTGATGCATGAAAACAAATGACTTCGAATAATGTTTTAAGTATTTTGTGATATATATATATGTTAAAATGTGCTCCTAAAAGTATGTGGCCACTGCCCGCCCCCCACAGGTTAATAGTAAGCTAATGTAATTTCATAATGCAAATCTTAAATTCATGCTAACCAACAAATGATCAAAGGAAATGTATTAATGTAATACAAAATGAATTTATGTTTACTTTAAACTGTAATTATATTGTTGTATTAAAATGATTTTTAAAAATATTTTGTCAAATAAAATATTTTTGTAAAGTCATCCACCATCATTTTGTGGCTAAAAAGTATCAATTCAGGCACCGTTTTGGCACCGGAATCGTTTTAAAAGTATCGATTTGGCCCTGGTATCGAAAAAAATCCAAACGATACCCAACCCTAGTGGTGAGCGCACTAGCAGCGTTGTCCTGTGGCTGCCATCGCATCATCCAAGTGTATGCTGCACACTGGTGGAGGTGAGGAGAGACCCCCCTCATGATTGTGAAGCTCTTTGGGTGTATGGTCATACACAATAAATGTGCAATATAAATACACATTCCTTACTACTTACTATGTCCAATCCAGCTCCTGGAGGACCACAATATTCTTTTTTTAGCTTCTTTCATAATAAAATACACCTGTACTAGGTAATCATGGTCTTACTAGGCTTAATGCAAACTCCATTTCTAATTCAGCAAATAAATGGACAAAAACATGACAAACACAACAGTTCAATTGACACAATTTTATTTCAATTCAACAATACATTTTTGGCAGCGACACCGCAAGACGCAAATATTGCTGCCTCAAGATCTGACACCAGACATTAGCAATAAGCAAAGGACTGGAGAAGTGGTGAGGCCACTGGTGTTAGCATGCCTGGCTAATCAGCTCTTCCTGCATGACCAGGACCGGGCGCTCATCCTCCATGTCTGATGCTGTGATCTAAAGCAAAAACAAAAACAAAATCAGGTTTATTGTCCCCAAAATAACTGACATTTTGAAAAGTTCTTGTAGATCATAGGTACCGTAAACCAGTCGTGGAGGAGGATCTGCTCCAGTTGTATCCTCTCGCTGGGATCGGGATGCAGACAGGCATTTATGAGATGACTGCATTCTGAAAGACAGGTTTAATGTTTGATCATTACTTTAAATATCCTTTACATCTCCTGATGGCATTTTGGACAGCTGAGCCAAGTGGCTTTGTCAGACACTTTTTTGTATGATTGTTACAATTTTTTCAAGTTCTTACCACAGGACAAGGACGGCAGATACCAGAGCCAGTGCTGCATCTTTTCCCGATCCGTGTAGTCTGGCATATATCCACACACCATAGTGTATAGCAGCACTCCAAGCGAATACACGGTTGCTGGCCGTGCTAAGTATTTGCCCGTTTCGAAAAACTCTGGAGGGCAGTACATCTCTGTGCCTGGAGGAAAGAGATTTGCATGTCTGAGTTACAACAGTTTGTTTTTACTGTATTCAGCAGCTTGTGTGTCATGACACTAAAGTTTTAATACTGTACATACCACTAAAAGTGTGGTACTCTGTTTCGTGGAACAGGTTCCCACAGCCGAAGTCAATCAGTGTGACATCCATGGTGTGTGTGTTGATGATCAAGTTCTCCAACTTTATATCTCTGTGGAATACTCCGCGCCGGCAGCAGGTCTCAGCTGCCTCGATAACCTGGCGCATCACATACCGAGCAAACCTTTCTTCAAAGATGTTGCCACAGCTCTCCAAAAGCTTGAACACACTCAGGCATGGTAAAGGGCGCTGCAGGACCATTATATAATGGTCTGGAAAGTCCTGCCAATCCAGCAGATCGATTATGTTGGGTGAGCTGGGACCCTTGTTTGCCATAAGTGTGAGGCCGATTTCCAGTGGTACAAGTTCTGGAAGGCCAGGCTAGTGGAAAGAGTTTTTAGGATGGTTAAATTAAGGTGGTTTGCACAACATGTTTATAATTTGTTTATTGAGAGATAGTTTGCTGTCTATGATTAACACTGTTGAAAAAAAAAACAGAGTTAGAGGAGATGAGTCTACTTACAACGTAGAGATATTCCATGCCCTCCATTTTTTTGGCAAACTTGATTGCCACCTGATCAACAAAACAGAATTTTACAGTTAGCACTGGATTACTTCAGACCAATCAATAATCCTTGTTGAAATTCTAGTCATGAATTTGTAGCATGTTTGGTCAGGTTGACCATTTATCAAGGGCTCTAATTGTGTTACAAATGACAAAGCATAACACATAAATATAGTTTGTTAGGTTGATTATGCAAAAATATATATAAATTTACCGGAAGACCATCATGGGCACGGACACCAGCATATACGGCACCAAATCCTCCTTCTCCCAGTAGCTCACCCATGTTGTAGGTCCAGCACATGCCTGTTCAAATATAATTAGTTTTAGAGACAGATTCATATTCTACAATGCAAAAGTAAAACTTTATTACCACTTTATACACCATTACGTCACTAATACATAATGCACAAACATCTAATCCTTTCAAAAAGTGAAAGCATCAAGCAGCCATAATTATTATGAACTTACTCCCAATAATCAAGACCATGTCTTGGCTTGGGTTTTCTGCCAGAGGACACACAGTTTCTTCCTCTGACAGATCATCTGGAAACTCCTGGATTTGCTCGTCAACAGTGAAGAGAGGAATCTCAAAACTACTGTTGGGAGTGTTCTGAGGACCATAACTCTCTACAGAAGATATGGTCTCCACTGAAGTTTGATCTAAAGAGGAAAATATAACAATTATATATAAACACACAAACATTTCAATACTGCTACAAATAATACATTTATAGTATTTACAAAGACAAAACTGAAGAGTTCAGATACACAAACATCTGCACATCTGAACATTTGAACTCTGCAAATGTTTAAAGCTATGATGATCTTCTTTAATGATTAAGTTCAGTAAACACAAAAGATGAAGAGATTTACCATCAGTAGACGTTTCTTCCTCCAGCTCCACATTCTCACACTGTTCCTGTATTTGCAGGTCAATGATGGAGGAAGGAACCTCAAGGCTGTTAGGAGCTTGCTGGGAGTCATGATGCTCAACAGTTCTTGAGATGTTTCCTACTGAGGTTTGATCTAAAGAGGGGAACATACATTCAACATTTACTTTAATAAAAACACACGTTTCAATCCTTTTACAAATACATATATTTGCAGAGACAATATTTTAAAGCTATGGTGATCATTTTTATTCATTTTTTTCCAGTCACAGAAAAAATAAAGGGATTTACCATCAGTAGAAGGTTCTGCTTCGGTGACTGGCTTCACCTTCTCACTGTCCACCTGCTTCACCTTTTCACCCCTTCCAGTTCTTGGGCGTGAAAAGCGGAACAGCTTTCTCCAAAAACTCGATTTTTTCTTCACTTTCTTTTTCTCCTTTACCAAACTCCCTACTCCATCTTCCTCACAAGCAACAACACAGCTCTCATCAAGCTGATGGTTTTCTTGACGAGGCGTGTCATTATTTAACTGAAGTGGTGTACTAGGATGTAAACTGTACACACACTCTGACTCTGTCGCTATATTCAGACAAGAAATTCGCTGACCCATGATAAAACAAACGCACTGTCTCACTCCAAACTACCCACTAAAACTAAATTACACCGTCAAGCCTTAACATTCCACTTTGACGTTCTAATTATGACATCAAATAAAATGTCCTTGAGATCAATTTGTTTTGTTTTAAAATTTGCTGGACTACATATTGCATACATAATACCTGACAATTCTTATAGTAAAGCCTAAAATAAATCTAAAATAAATATAAATCATAATATAAATGTAATTCTACTTGTTTTAATACTTGTTCAAGCACTTATATAAATGTTTAATTGCGTACTATTGCAGTATAAGGCTGCGTCGCTAATACTTTCTTATTGGTTGTATTCTCTTTCTCAACCACTTGAGGGCGGCAAATATCATGGTATCTGAACAGAACTGATAGTCCACATTACTTCATGATGTCAGTGGGAGTAGTCTACATGAAGAGTTTTATTTCTTTTTGTATGTATATTTAAATGTAAGGAATTGAAGTCAGAAATGAATTAGAGTAAAGATGTGTGGATGGGATTTAAAAACATAATAATCTGACTGAATCTACTAAATCTAGTAGAGGAAACAAGCTATTTTCTGTTTTTCCTTTTAGCTTAGAGAACTTGTGTTTTCCAGAAAAAAATTTAATTAAATGCAATAGATTTCCAAATGTTTGTTTAAAATATGAAAGTCAGCCTGGTTTCAACTGGATCCAACTTGTGATGGGTGACAACAAGCTCCAGCCACTCTTTCTGACATACTTTCTGGCTTTTTTCAGCACTAAGCACTTTTTGGGCATCAATTTTTAAATCAATTTCTGAATGTTTTCTTTTAGATATTAAACCACGCACCCTAGTAGCATTATTTAGACGTAACCCTACAAATGTTTTCTTGTCATCTTCACAGTCAAATGCACTTGCTATCTGTTTAATAATTGCTAAAAGGCATATAACACTGAAGTGGAAAAATCCTTCTCCGCCCAGTTATGTGCATTGGATGCATGATCTGATGCAGTCTATTCAAATAGAAAAGATTAGGTATACAGATTGCAGTATTAGAAAAATAATTACATGTTTATATATTTATGTTTATTTTCTTTCTTCCTTCTTTTCAAAAATTATTTTTAAATTAATTAATTTATTTTTTTTACTGCTGTACCGTTAGCATATTTGTATATTTTGCTATATGGCCTTACATGTGTTACTTTTATCCATAATGTTATTTAATTTATCTTCATTTTATCAGTTGATGTCTTGTGATTCTTTGTATTTAATATTGTAATTCTCTGACTAATAAGCATCAATAAAACAAAGTTAGGCTAAAATAATATAATAATATAACAAAAGTTTTATTTTATGAGAGACTTCACGGCTCTATCACATACAAGAATACTCAAGCTCACTATTTTTCTGTGTTGTCTGAAGGAAATAAAATCAGTATCTTGGCTTGAAAGATTGTCACTATGTTTCACTACGGCTCATCCCTATGGCTTAATCAGCTGATTCTCAACCACATTCCTTTTTATTTTTAAATTATTTTTATTATTCTACTAAAACTTCCAAACATGTTATTTTGTTGTTGATGTGTTGATGCAGATATTGAATTATCTATAGATCAATGCTTCCATCATTTTAAAGACTGACATGTCTCTTTCAGTGACACAAGTCAGCAACCAGGGCATCATGAAACAGTAGTTCCCAACCTTTTTTTGCTTGAAACCCCCTTTACCCTGGACAATATTGTACCCCCCCTCCACATTTATTGATATTATCGCTCATATATGTTTGCAGTAGGTATGACAAAAATTTTTTTCAAACAAACAATTTGTTTATTAGTTTATCTAGATTTGTAAAATATAAATGCAAAATTCAGGTTCCTGGGCACCACCATCTCTCAGGATCTGAAGTGGGACATTCACATAGACTCTATTGTGAAGAAAGCCCAGCAGAGACTGTACTTCCTTCGTCAGCTGAGGAAGTTCAACCTTCCACAGGACTCAGGAGCTGCTCGTACAGTTCTACTCAGCTGTCATTCAATCCATCCTCTGCACTTCAATCACCGCCTGGTTCAGTTCCGCTGCCAAAACCGACCTCTTATCGTCTTTCTTTTTTCCATATTTATTTTGTGTTGTCTCTTGTCACTTTATGTACTTTATGTCACTTTAAGCTTCTGTAGCCAAAACAAATTCCTTGTGTGTGTGAAGCACACTCGGCAATAAAACTGATTCTGAAAACATCAGTAGGCCATTTGTATTGGGTACACTTGAGGTATTGGGGAGTCATATGCAAATGTCTTATTAATTTGGACAGCCTCATGCATTTGTTAACAAGAACTTTGTCACAGATGATGCACTGTGGCTGGGTCAGGGACATTTTGCTTCAAGAAAAAATAATAAAACCATAGTTCAGGTAAATATCTTGGTATTTCCTGCATTTCGTGTTTCCAGTATTGCTAGTGCTGTGACCTAAAATGTTTGGAGCTTCCTCACCTGGGTCCAGGATTCTTGCGTCATTACTATTAGCTGCTGAAGGTGAATCAGAGTACTTATTTTTTATTTTTATTTTTTTTTGTGGAAGATGAATTACAAATTTGTCAATTTTTGGTCAGCCAGAAAATAAAATCAACTAAGGCAAATTGATCATTCTCTTATTTGTCCACTGCTAATTATTAATATTATTTTTAAATATGACGCAACCCCCTACAGAGCTTGCTGAAACCCCCTTGTGGGCTGGGACCCCCTGTTGGAAACCTGAAAGAAATATGCATGTACTCACTCTTCAAATATTCTGTTGTTTTCTAACTGTTTCTTGTAAGTTGTCACTGTACTAGGCGCCTTGACGTTCCGCCTTGACATTTTTGAGCACTGGATGAAATTGTTCTGCTTAACTGAGCTAAATATTTGCACGTATTCACAGCCCATGTAACCTTGAGTATGATGTATAAAGGCTGGGAATGCCCCAGTCTTCTTCAGAAGAGAGCAATAAACTGTTGGATTCACATCACTGTTTTTGTTGCCTTCCTGAAGCTCCTGCTTACTGAGGAAACACACAGATGATCTGCAATTCATCCCAACAACCTGGTGACCCTCGACGTAATGAAGCTGGTCAGGTAAGACATGAATTTGGTTTTGACTGCCTGATAAGCTATATTACTGAACAGAGTAATCCTTGGCTGGGATTTTCCCTGACAAGCCAAGACGAGTGCGCTATACAAAAGTAGAACGATCATTCTGTGTGTTTTCTAGTAAGTATTTACTAACATGGGTGGTTCATACCCCAAGCCTGAGATAGGGGAAAGCCCTAAAGATTGGATGTCTCGATGTGGGTGGGGATATTACACTAATCCCTGGTTAGATAATCTAGCAGGGTGGACTGAGGCACAAGCGATGCGTCCCTAACCTAGAGATGGGTCATTCGACCCCTATGTGCTAAAACGGGCTCACAAATTAATTTATGAAAGTGAAGGAGATCCCGAATGGGTCTATGATTATATGAGAAAGGGTTATGAAATCTGGATGAAGATGATGAGTGTGTGGTATGACAAACAAAATATTAACCTACCAAAAGAGGTAAAGAAATTAATTCCGAAGGCTCTTAAAGGCTCAGCATCAAAGATTGAGGTAAAAAGAAAGGAGACACCTTTTTGTTGAGATAACAAAAGATTTTTAGTTAAGTTGATTAAAACAATAGCATGGTGGTTACTCGCCGTCGTTCGCATGCGCACAACTCTCTGGAGTCAACAAGGCATTTGAACCACGAGAAGGCAAGGAGCCATTTTCTCCCCTTCAGCGGTGAGCAAGTTTTATGGTAAGTTCTTTTTAAAATCAATGTTTTTATGGTCTGAGTTGTCTTAGAGTAATTTGAAGTATTGCCAAAGAAGTTAGCAGTTGTCAAAAACCAAACTTTATTATAATTTTGCCTCAAATTGTGGATGAAAAAAGCCATTAATAGCCTCTGTCACCTGTTCCTTTGAGGCAATTTTAACTTATAACATTTTGAAACTGAACGTTACATACACCATTTAATAAGCCTGTGAAGCATCCGATGTTGCTGAAAATAAATGTAAAAATAATTTTTACATGTTATTTTAGTCTTGTTGACCGTTGCACAACCTGCTGTTAAACAACACCACACAACTTAACGCCGTCACACGAGAGGGCGCTCTCAGCCTTAACACCCACTAACTTATAAATGGGAGCAAACTTGTCACCTTTCGGCGAACCGAGCCGATCTGTACAAAACAATTGGGAAGAGGCAAGTAAGTCAAAAAGGTTTGAAAACTTTTCTAATTTACCCAGCAATACTGAAAGTCTCATTCAAAGGCCAAAAATACTCGTTTGAGATGCCGGATGAAGCCGAGAAATACATCGAGGGACTGGAGCGAACAACGTCATCGCCGGCTCGCAGGTCCTTATATCCTCAGCTCCAGGAGGCAATGGAGGAAACCGATTAAGGAGACAATATTGGACTTATCAACACTTAAATGACATGATTAGAAACATTTCTTAGCCCCTAAATGACCAAATTATACGGTAAACAACTATTACTATTAATATTATTATTTTGTTTTATTGGTATTTAAAGTTACGGTTAGATATTCATGATACTAATTTTATTTATTTAACACTATTTATTTTATTATTATATATATTTTTACTATTATTTGTTACGTTATTTATTTTAGTTATTTATTTTATTATTATTTATTTATTTATTTATTTATTTATTTATTTACTTTTATTATTATTATTATTATTTTTTTTGTCGACAAGGTGGGGGCTAAGTTTCTTGGTTTAAGATTGGAACAGCCCGAATTCAAAACTTGTTACATGTTTAAATAGAGTTGATGCTGATACACTGATGGTTGTAACGTTCCTCAGCTGTTTAATATCAGGAGGTACTGGAAGGCGAATAGTGTTGAGACATTGCCTCGCGATCGCCACAGACGCTCGTTATTGAGGGGGTTAGGGAAAGGGTGGGGCACTCAGAAATACAATACGTAGGAAGTTTTATATTCTTTTCATATATATCCACGAAATTTCTATGTTTAAATTGCACCTACTACTACAATCTTTACATGTTTATTTGTGAAAGCTTTATGTTCAGAGATTATGGTTAATTTGAATATTATGTCTCTTAACGTTAGAGGGTTAAACTCTCCTAGTAAACGGACTAAATTTTTAGATTATCTTCGCAGGAAAAACATAGACGTTGCACTTATCCAAGAAACCCATCTAAGGATAGCAGATGTCCAGCGATTACAAAACAAACACTATATTCCTATAGTATCTTCAGGTTATAACTCTAAAAAGAGAGGGGTGGTAATATTATTTAAAAGAAATCATACTTTCAGTATTGAAAATTTAGGATCAGACAATAATGGTAGAATGGCATATTGTTGTACTAATATAGGAGGAAAGAAGCTAATGTTTGTCAATATTTATGCCCCAAACTCTTATGATGCTCTTTTTTTCCCAGACATTACAAAAACTCTTTTAGCCTATAATGAATATTCACTTATTATTGGAGGAGACATGAACACGGTAATGGACACTGTTTTAGATCGATCAAATCCTTCAATCCCAATGATACAACCCCAGTCTTCAAAAGCATTAAATTGGTTTACTAAAGACCTAAACGTGAGTGACACCTGGAGGTTGCTCAACCCTAATGTGAAAGAACACACTTACTTCTCACCAAGACATAAATCCTTTTCAAGAATAGACTACATCTTACTATCTCCTATGATATTTTCATGTGTAAAGAACATTGAATTTCTACCACAAAGTATTTCTGACAACAATGCAATAACAACATCGCTGCAATTTAGTACACTGACCAAACCCTCTAGATGGAGATTCAATACTCTTTTACTCAAAAACGAGGAATATATTTCACAACTGAGATCAGAATTAACTGAATTTATTAGCATTAATCAAAATTCTGTTTCCAACCAAGACATGTTTTGGGCCTCTATTAAAGGTTTTTTAAGAAATAATGCAATTAGTTTTTCTGCAAGGCTTAAAAAGAATTACCTCCAACAAATATCATCATTAGAAAAAAGGTGTGGAGAATTGGAGCGGGAATTAGAAAAGAAATTTGCAACAGAAACACAACAAAAATTAAAGGTAGAAAGAGCTACACTTAATGACCTGCTTAGACAAAGAACCGAATACTTGATGCACATCACAAAACATAAATACTACATAGATGGAAGCAAACTGAGCCGACTCCTTGCACTCACTTTAAAAAAACATGAGCAACGCTTTAATATAAATGCAATAAAAAACTCTGAACAGGTTCTCACCTCAAACCCCTCAGATATTAACAAAACATTTAAGAAGTTTTTTGAAAAATTATACTCTTCAGAAATACAAACTAACACGGATCATTTAGAAAATTTTTTTGAGTCTTTAAACTTAACAAAACTTTCTAAGGAAGATGCTGACAACCTAGATTCAGAAATAACTCTAGATGAATTACATAATGCAGTTAGGGATTTACATACAGGGAAATCTCCAGGTATTGACGGCATCCCTGGCGAATTATATCTAGTACTATGGGACTTACTGGGACACATTTGGCTACAAACAATAAACAAGGCCATAACCAAAGGCCATTTTCATAAAGATCTTAATACTGCTTTAATTACTGTTTTACCTAAACCCGAAAAAGATCTTTCTGAATGTTCCAACTATAGACCTATTTCTCTGATTAATGAAGATATAAAAATTTATGCTAAAGTTATCGCCAAGCGTCTACAATCAGTAATAAGTAAATTAATTCATCCAGACCAAGCTGGTTTTATAACAGGACGTTTAGCTTCAGATAATGTCCGCAGAGTACTACACGTTATAGCTGAATCAGGAAAGTTGAAAAAACCTAGTGGCCTCCTCCTTATAGATGCGGAAAAAGCCTTTGATCGCTTGGAATGGGGCTATTTATGGTACACATTGAAAAACTTTAATTTTGGCGATCAATTCATTAAGATGATTCAAACTCTATACTCTAACCCCTTGGCTAGAGTAACTACAGTGGGAAATATTTCAGACACTTTTTGTATTAAGAGGGGAACAAAACAGGGTTGCCCTCTCTCTCCTCTTTTGTTTAATCTATCAATAGAACCACTGGCTCAATTTATTAGACAATGTAAAAACATTACCCCAATTCAGTTAGGCTCATCTGTCCATTCTATCTCTTTATATGCTGATGACATACTGCTATTTCTATCAGATTTACAAAATTCACTACCCAATGCCCTCACAGCTTTAAATGAATTTGGAAGAATTTCTGGTTTCAAAATAAACTACTCTAAATCAGTTCTGATGCCCCTTAATCCAATTGGCCATAATGTTACTAATAATACTAATATAAAAATATCAACAAAAGTCAAATATTTAGGAATTGAGCTGAGCCCAACCTTACAACTCATACCTAAAATAAACTATATGTCAATTTACAGTAAGGTTGAGGCTGATATCCAGAGATGGATGCGCCTACCCTCATCACCATCCGCCAGAATTTCAACAATAAAAATGAATATCTTGCCCAGAATTAATTTCATAAGCTCCATGCTTCCCCTCCCTCCACCTCCAAACTATTGGAAAAAGTTAGACTCGATTTTAAACAAATTTGTTTGGAATGGAAAACGTCCCCGTGTAAAATGGTCCACTCTCCAAAAAAACAAAACAAAGGGTGGATGGGCCTGCCCTAACTTCAAATTATACCACTGGTCATTTATTCTGCTCTCAGTTGTGAAATGGTTCGAACCTGATATGCAATGTTCTTGGAAAGAAATAGAAAAAGACCTTATTTTTCCAACACGTCTGCAAGACTTTCTGTTCTCAGGCTTTAACCATAGGAAATGTATATTGCGCTATGGACCTATTTTATCCTATACCCTCCAAATTTTTAAAAAGGTAGAAACTTATTTTCCTTCCAGAACCACCTGGCATAATCATTCTCCCCTGTGGCACAATGTGAACTTACTTTCTGGTAGACAACCTTTTAATCAACCATCATGGGCCAATAAAGGTATTCTAACACTAAAAGACATAAATGGACAAAAATCAATTTTAGATTTTCAAGAGCTGGTTAACAAATTTAATATATCTCCCAACACTCTTTTTATATATTTTAAAATAAGGGCAGCACTAAAGGCTCATAAGACACCATGGGGTAAGGATCTTCATACCCACCCGATTGTGAAATGGATAAATAATGCTCCAAGAAAAGGAACTGTTTCCTATCTCTACTGCTGTCTTTCTAATATTAATGCACATAGTTTCTCAAAAGAAAGACTATGGCTATCTGATATGTCTCGACCCAATACAACTATCGATTGGGAAACTGTATGGCATAATACATTCCACGCTTCCACAAACCCTAATCACCAGTTTATTCATTTTAAAACTATCCACAGGGCATATTTAACCACACGTATACGACATATCATAGGTTTATCTCCAGATCCATATTGTAAGTTCTGTGAACCACAGCGTCCAGATACCTTTTTACATATGATGTGGGAATGTCCGGAGGTACAAAAACTTTGGGATTCGGTACTGGACATTTTATTTAAAGTTACAAAAATTTGTTTCCCCAAAGACCCTATACTGTTACTATTGAATGATAACTCTCAATTTCCCTTAAATGCAAAGGTCCGTAAATTTTGGTTAGCTGCTTCAACTGCTACAAAGAAAATGTTGGTACAAAGGTGGAAACCTCCTCATGATCTCTCAGTTAAGCACTGGTTACATTCATTATTGGAAATACTGTATCTGGAACTGTCATCAGCACGGATCAACCATGCCAAAGTGGACATTCTTACGGCATGGAAAATCTACATATGCAACGTCAAAGAAATCTTGGACACTTAACCCTCATCTGATGGTACGGATGACAACTTAATGGAAATTATCTAACAGCTTGGTCTAAACTATAGTTATTCTGTGTTTCCTGATGTGCGTATAATGGGGTGGGGGGGGGGGGGGGTGGGAAATATATATGGGGTTATATCTGTTAAAAGTATTTTGTTATCTGATTGTAAAAATTGTATATTCTCACTTTCGGAAATAAAAAAAAAAATTGAATTACAAAAAAAAAAAAGGATGTCATTTTACTGCTTCCTGATATGAGCAGGCCAGTAGAATTTGTAGAAACTATGATACGTGTCTGTAAATGCACAGCTTACGGGAGCTGATTATAAATTCATATTAATGAACAAAATGGGGTCTCAATATGATAAGACGGCTCTGAAAATGACAAGGTTAAACTAAGACCCCAGCAAATGATGCGTAGAGTAAAAATTAAAGAAGGGAATTATGAGGAACAAGAATACACAAAAGATGTACCGTACTTTTACTGGCGGGATGAAAAGGGTGCTATAGATATCCTGAAGCGACAGCTTACTGGTTACCTTGTGGACACTCGTTGTGCTCACAGAGACTTGTCACACGTGACCAGCTGTAAGCAGGAAAAGAAAGAGACAGTTTCTGCCTTCCTCCAGCGTTTTTCCAACGTCTGGATACATCTGGGAGGATTTGATCTCCCTGAAAGGCAGCCACAACCATTGTTTATTTCCACTTTTAAGATACTTAAATTTTAATTATTTGATCGATCTGAAATGACTCCAGCACAGCTCAAGCAGAGGATTCGAACGATGACTGGCAATGGTCTGTTCGATCAAATTCAGAATGTCGCCCTCCTACAAATGGGGGTTGCGCAGCCATACCTTCATAACTAATTTAATAACGGCCTGCCATCTTCCCTCGCAACTCCCCATTGTTAAAACTCAAGGTTATTCGAAGGAACACACTGATGAAGTCAAAGGAAACGCTCTGGCTGACCGACATGCTAAATTAGCAGCACAATAGCCTTTGCCTGAGGACTCTATGCACGTTTCCTTGTTCTCTACAACCTCGGCTTCAGGGATGCTCCCTGACATTGATTTGGCTATGTTACAAGCATCAGCCACTGACGAGAATAAGTCCTTCTGGGATGCCTTTTCTTCCACATTTGATGAAAAGATGGGTCTATGGCATGACAACATGGGTCGCCTATGTGTCCCACATGTGGCACTGTCATTTCTCGTCCACGAATTTCATAGTGTCACTCATCGTGGACGAAGAGGGGTACACAAAACGATGCAATCTTTGTTTTGTGTCCCAAAACTAAAAACCACCATTAATAACATACTTGACAAATGTCTTATATGCGACCAATATAATGTATCAAAGCCTGTGGCACAGCACCAACATTTACCAAGACCAATCACACCTTTTTCTGAATGGCAAGTATATTTCACGCATATGCCCAGGAGGGGACCGTTTAAGTATCTACTGGTTTGCGTGGATACATTTTCAAAATGGGTAGAAGCTTTTCCCTGCTCAAGGGAAAATGCACAAGTGGTAACACAGAAATTGATCTCTGAAATTATACCTAGATATGGGATCCCACAAAGCATCGATTTAGATAAAGCAACACCTTTTACATCAAAGGTGACACAACAATTGGCAACTGAATTAAATATAAATTGGCGTTTCCACATACCCTATCATCCACAATCATCAGGATTTGTGGAGCGAACTAACAGAACCTCGAAAGGAAAGATAAAGAAGGCCTTAAGACAACACGGTCATAAAGATTGGGTAAAAATTTTACCGAAAGTAGCAGATTTGAGAATGACACCACAAGCAAAAATCTTTATCACCATATGAGGTGGTCATGGGAAGACCTCTCCCTATCCCATGGCAAGGGGAAATTATGAGAGTGGGTATTGAGCTTTCTAACCACGTGTCAGAATTCTCAGCGGCCCTAATTCAGAAACTCAATCAGTATTGGGAAAGGGTAACAAAGAAACACCCTGAAATTCCACTTGAGGCAGCACACCCTTTCCAGATAGGGGACAAGGTGCTAATAAAAGATATAAAACCCCAGAAAGATTTAACTGATCCCAAATATGAAGGGCCAGCTGAGGTTCTGGCTGTTACATGCACTGCTGTATAAACTGATCTTTTTCCACAGTGGATCCATGGCACCAGAGTGAAACCATTAAGGTAAATGTCTATGATATGATACTAATCGTTTTTGTTTTGCAGACTACTTCTACTGGTAACCCTATTGGGATTGACACAGGCCCACACTGAAGTACACAACTTATTCTGGCAGTATGCCAACTGGACTGCATGACAGACAACCATTGAGTCATGTGTTGTCTGCCAAGAAGTGTTCTCCTCTGCTGTGACTATATCCTTGAAACCTTTGCCTTTTACATGTACTAAACTTGTTTTTTGTACAAATGCTTTGGGAGATATTTATGAGTGGCGCCCCACATGCGTTTCCAACAAAAAAACATGGAAGCCCCTTGACAGATCAACTAGCAGAAAGAATCATACTGTTGTAATACCTACACCTAGAACTATGGGTTTGAATATTTTGTTGACGAAACCCCAGGGGTTCACTTTTTCTTTTTGCTTTAATGGGACAAATGGAGGTAATGTATCCACCTTAAGTGCTAAAGATTGTAATATAGTAATTGGCCAAAGGGATCGATTTTCGGGGGTATATTTACTGTGGCGAAAGAATAAAAAATATAGTTCTCTGCTAAGTATTTGTCCCCGTTACATCCCAGGCACCTGTGAACTGAACAACTTAAATATGCTAATGTCACAACTGATACAGCTGTCACGGCATGTTACGGCCTGAACAACACATACTGTCAACACAGCAATGTAACTTGTGTCCCCACTTTGCCGAGACAGGATGCGGTCCTGGCCGATGACTGGTACTGGTATTGTGGGGGAGAAATCATCTTCAACACTTACCCCACCAATTGGACTGGTCTTTGTATTGTGAGCCAATTACAACACATGGTCACTGTCATGCATCTTGCCAGACAATCTGGAAGGGAACGAAGGTCAGTTCCCCAGGACAACGTACCCGACGAACACCGTATGAGATTACACTGGACTAGATTCTGGGAGGCTATGATTCCCAGTTTTGGCGTGGCAGATGCCTTAAAACAGCAAGAGATTATGCATTATAGACTGGCCTCCTTTATTAACAGTAGCACGGATGCCATTACTGGACAAGCTGTAAAGGAGATGAAAAGGATATCATCACAGGTTTATGAGGATGAGATGAAGGAAAGAAATCATAATTGGGGATGGGGATTTTTAGAAAGCCTGTTTGGATCATTGGCTCCATATGTCTCAATGGTAGTACAGGTACTTATTATTTTCTTATGTGTATGTATTTTTGGTCCATGTCTTCTGAGATGTTTTTAGAATATGGTATGATCCAGGCTCTTGTAAAAAAAACAGAGCCTGGAAGAGGGGATTGAAAGAATTATGCATGTACTCACTCTTCAAATATTCTGTTGTTTTCTAACTGTTTCTTATATTGTTTTAAGTTTTCCCTGTACTAGGCGCCTTGACGTTGCGCCTTGACATTTTTGAGCACTGAATGAAATTGTTCTGCTTAACTGAGCTGAATATTTGCACATATTCAGAGCCCATGTAACCTTGAGTATGATGTATAAAGGCTGGGAATGCCCGAGTCTTCTACAGAAGAGGGCAATAAACTGTTGGATTCACATCTCAGTTTTTGTTGTCTTCCTGGAGCTCCTGCTTACTGAGGAAACACACAGACGATCTGCAATTTATACCAACAGAACCGCTGGTGTAGAATGCAGAGTTTCTCACTTGTAAATATTCATAGTTCAGAAAATTCACAGCCATATCACCCTGCAGCCCAAGAGCAGTTACTTACTGAAGCTAAGCAGGGCTGAGCCTGGTGAGAATCTGGATGGGATACCACATGTTATGGGAAAACTAGGTTGCTGTTGGAAATGGTGTTAGTGAGGCCAGCAGTGTGTGCGTCCTAATGCCCCAGTATAGAGAAAGGGACACTATACTGTCAGTAAGCTCAGTCTTTCGGATGAAACGTTAAACCGAGGTCTTGACTCTCAGTGGTTATTAAAAATCCCATGACGCTTCTTGTAAAGAGTTGGGGTGTAACCACTGTGTCCTGGCCAAATTCCCTGCATCGGCCCTTACCTATCATGGCCTCCCAATCAACTGCATCTACCGAATTGGCTCTATCAATGTCTCTCCACTCCACCAATAGCTGGTGTGCGGTGAGCACACTAGCACCGTTGTCCTGTGGCTGCCATCGCATCATCCAGGTGTATGCTGCACACTGGTGGAGGTGAGGAGAGACCCCCCTCATGATTGTGAAGCTTTTTGGGTGTATGGTCATACACAATAAATGTGCAATATAAATACACATTCCTTACTACTTACTATGTCCAATCCAGCTCCTGGAGGACCACAATATTCTTTTTTTTAGCTTCTTTCATAATAAAATACACCTGTACTAGTTAATCATGGTCTTACTAGGCTTAATGCAAACTCCATTTCTAATTCAGCAAATAAATGGACAAAAACATGACAAACACAACAGTTCAATTGACACAATTTTATTTCAATTCAACAATACATTTTTGGCAGCAACACCGCAAGACGCAAGTATTGCTGCCTCAAGCTCTGACACCAGACATTAGCAATAAGCAAAGGATTGGAGAGGTGGTGAGGCCACTGGTGTTAGCATGCCTGGCTAATCAGCTCTTCCTGCATGACCAGGACCGGGCGCTCATCCTCCATGTCTGATGGTGAGATCTAAAGAAAAAACAAAAACAAATCAGGTTTATTGTCCCCAAAATAACTGACATTTTGAAAAGTTTTTGTAGATCATAGGTACCGTAAACCAGTCGTGGAGGAGGATCTGCTCCAGTTGTATCCTCTCGCTGGGATCGGGATGCAGACAGGCATTAATGAGATGACTGCATTCTGAAAGACAGGATTAATGTTTGACTATTACTTTAAACATCCTTTACATCTCCTGATGGCATTTTGGACAGCTGAGCCAAGTGGCTTTGTCAGACACTTTTTTGTATGATTGTAACAATTTTTTCAAGTTCTTACCACAAGACAAGGACGGCAGATACCAGAGCCAGTGCTGCATCTTTTCCCGATCCGTGTAGTCTGGCATATATCCACACACCATAGTGTATAGCAGCACTCCAAGCGAATACACAGTTGCTGGCCGTGCCAAGTATTTGCCCGTTTCAAAAAACTCTGGAGGGCAGTACATCTCTGTGCCTGGAGGAAAGAGATTTGCATGTCTGAGTTACAACAGTTTGTTTTTACTGTATTCAGCAGCTTGTGTGTCATGACACTAAAGTTTTAATACTGTACATACCACTAAAAGTGTGGTACTCTGTTTCGTGGAACAGGTTCCCACAGCCGAAGTCAATCAGTGTGACATCCATGGTGTGTGTGTTGACTATCAAGTTCTCCAATTTTATATCTCTGTGGAATACTCCGCGCCGGCAGCAGGTCTCAGCTGCCTCGATAACCTGGCGCATCACATACCGAGCAAACCTTTCTTCAAAGATGTTGCCACAGCTCTCCAACAGCTTGAACACACTCAGGCATGGTGAAGGGCGCTGCAGGACCATTATATAATGGTCTGGAAAGTCCTGCCAATCCAGCAGCTCGATTATGTTGGGTGAGCTGGGACCCTTGTTTGCCATAAGTGTGAGGCCGATTTCAAGTGGTACAAGTTCTGGAAGGCCAGGCTAGTGGAAAGAGTTTTTAGGATGGTTAAATTAAGGTGGTTTGCACAACATGTTTATAATTTGTTTATTGAGAGATAGTTTGCTGTCTATGATTAACACTGTTGAAAAAAAATAAAAACAGAGTTAGAGGAGATGAGTCTACTTACAACGTAGAGATATTCCATGCCCTCCATTTTTCTGGCAAACTTGATTGCCACCTGATCAACAAAACAGAATTTAACAGTTAGCACTGGATTACATCAGACCATTCAATAATCCTTGTTGAAATTCTAGTCATGAATTTGTAGCATGTTTGGTCAGGTTGACCATTTATCAAGCGCTCTAATTGTGTAACAAAAGACAAAGCATAACACATATATATAGTTTGTTAGGTTGATTTTACAAAAATATATGTAAATTTACCGGAAGACCATCATGGGCACGGACACCAGCATATACGGCACCAAATCCTCCTTCTCCCAGTAGCTCACCCATGTTGTAGGTCCAGCACATGCCTGTTCAAATATAATTAGTTTTAGAGACAGATTCATATTCTACAATGCAAAAGTAAAACTTTATTACCACTTTATACCATTACGTCACTAATACATAATGCAGAAACATCTAATCCTTTCAAACAGTGAAAGCATCAAGCAGCCATAATTAATATGAACTTACTCCCAATAATCAAGACCATGTCTTGGCTTGGGTTTTCTGCCAGAGGACACACAGTTTCTTCCTCTGACAGATCATCTGTAAACTCCTGGATTTGCTCGTCAACAGTGAAGAGAGGAATCTCAAAACTACTGTTGGGAGTGTTCTGAGGACCATAACTCTCTACAGAAGATATGGTCTCCACTGAAGTTGGATCTAAAGAGGAAAATATAACAATTATATATAAACACACAAACATTTCAATACTGCTACAAATAATACATTTATAGTATTTACAAAGACAAAACTGAAGAGTTCAGATACACAAACATCTGAACATCTGAAAATTTGAACTCTGCAAATGTTTAAAGCTATGATGATCTTCTTTAATGATTAAGTTCAGTAAACACAAAAGATGAAGAGATTTACCATCAGTAGACGTTTCTTCCTCCAGCTCCACATTCTTACACTGTTCCTGTATTTGCAGGTCAATGATGGAGGGAGGAACCTCAAGGCTGTTAGGAGCTTGCTGGGATTCATGATGCTCAACAGGGCTTGAGATGTTTCCTACTGAGGTTTGATCTAAAGAGGGGAACATACATTCAACATTTACTTTAATTAAAACACACAGAAAAGTTTTAATCCTTTAGTATTTAATCCTTTAGTATTTGCAGAGACAATATTTTAAAGCTATGGGGATCATTTTTATTCTTTTTTTTTCCAGTCAGAAAAAATAAAGGGATTTACCATCAGTAGAAGGTTCTGCTTCGGTGACTGGCTTCACCTTCTCACTGTCCACCTGCTTCACCTTTACACCCCTTCCAGCTCTTGGGCGTGAAAAGCGGAACAGCTTTCTCCAAAAACTTGTTTTTTTCTTCACTTTCTTTTTCTCCGTCACCCCACTCCCTCCATCTTCCTCACAAGGAACAACACGGCTCTCATCAAGCTGATGGTTTTCAAGACGAGGCGTGTCATTATTTAACTGAAGTGGTGTACTAGGATGTAAACTGTACACACACTCCGACTCTGTCGCTATATTCAGACAAGAAATTCGCTGACCCATGATAAAACAAACGCAGTCTCACTCCAAACTACCCACTAAAACTAAATTACACCGTCAAGCCTTAACATTCCACTTTGACGTTCTAATTATGACATCAAATAAAATGTCCTTGAGATCAATTTGTTTTGTTTTAAAATTTGCTGGACTACATATTGTATACATAATACCTGACAATTCTTATAGTAATGCCTAAAATAAAACTAAAATAAATATTAAATCATATTATAAATGTAAATCTACTTGTTTTAATACTTGTTCAAACACTTATATAAATGTTTAATTCTGTACTTCTGCAGTATAATGCTGCGTCGCTAATACTTTCTTATTGGTTGTATTCTCTTTCTCAACCACTTGAGGGCGGTAAATATCATGGTATCTGAACAGAACTGATATGATCTCCACATTACTTCATGATGTCAGTGGGAGTAGTCTACTTGAAGAGTTTTATTTCTTTTTGTATGTATATTAAAATGTAAGGAATTGAAGTCAGAAATGAATTAGAGTAAAGATGTGTGGATGGGATTTTAAAACATAATAATCTGACTGAATCTACTAAACATAGTAGTGGAAACATGCTATTTTCTGTTTTTCCATTTAGCTTAGAGAACTTGTGTTTTCCAGAAAACAAATTTAATTAAATGCAATAGATTTCCAAATGTTTGTTTAAAATATGAAGGTCAGCCTGGTTTTGATCCAACTTGTGATGGGTGTCAACAAGCTCCAGCCACTCTTTCTGACATACTTTCTGGCTTTTTTCAGCACTAAGCACTTTTTGGGCATCAATTTTTAAATCAATTTCTGAATGTTTTCTTTTAGATATCAAACCACGCACCCTAGTAGCATTATTTAGACGTAACCCTACAAATGTTTTCTTGTCATCTTCACAGTCAAATGCACTTGCTATCTGTTTAATAATTGCTAAAAGGCATTTAACACTAAAGTGGAAAAATCCTTCTCCGACCAGTTATGTGCATTGGATGCATGATCTGATGCAGTCTATTCAAATAGAAAAGATTAGGTATACAGATTGCAGTATTAGAAAAAAATTGACACTATTTGGCAACCTTTCCTCTCTCATTTTCCTGTTAAAAATGGAAAGCACAGACAAAATATACAAGTTTATATATTTATGTTTATTTTCTTTCTTCCTTCTTTTTAAAATTCTTTTTTTAAATTAATTAATTCATTTTTTTACTGCTGTACCGTTATACATATTTGTATATTTTGCTATATGGCCTAACATGCAACCCAGGCTCATTGTGGAAACGTAGTCCCGCAGACGTTTCTGGAGACGTCCCGGTGGGTACGTACGGCTGCAGTTTTGGTTGTTGCGAATCCGCAAGAGGCTGCTGTTGTGCGCTTTTTCGCATCTCAAACGCCTCTCGCGAGTGCGGTTCGCACCTGTGCTGTTCTCGAGTGAACCCACCTGAGGCCGCTGTCCGACTGACCGGATGATTGACTGTGCGACTGGCCAATCGGCTGACCCGCCCTCCTCCTTCCCTGAACCCAACCAATTTTACCGATTGACCCGCCCGCCCGCTCGCTTCCCTAAACCAGAGTAACAGTTTACAAAAGCAGTCCAAAATAAGAAAAGCCCTGATATATTTTTTCTACCGCTTTTTCGGATTTCACCACCTTCTCACCCGGTTACGAAACTTGTTCACTTAATTTTTGGGATTCTGTTTTTGTCTTACCTGATTGCTGGAACCGCTCTTCCCCGGACTCGAAACCGATTGCCGTGGTCAACTCCTCTCTGCATCTCGAGTCTGCCGACGTACACTGTGAGCTGAGTGGACAAACGGGTTGCAGCGAGAAAGCCCTCCACAAGGAAGTAAGTGGTCGGCCGGCAAGCCGGCCTGCAAGCGCGAAAGGGATTAGCGTCACACTGCCCAGTAGCGTTCGCTTGAAAAAAATAAATGCAGCCGTACATACCTCCCGCGACGTATTCTGCTGTATCCAGAAATGCTGCGGGACTACGTTTTCAGAATGAGCTTGGGTTGCTAACATGTGTTACTTTTATCCATAATGTTATTTAATTTATCTTCATTTTATCAGTTGATGTCTTGTGATTCTTTGTATTTAATATTGTAACTCTCTGACTAATAAGCATCAATAAAACAAAGTTAGGCTAAAATAATATAATAACAAATGTTTTATTTTATGAGAGACTTCACGGCTCTATCACATACAAAAATACTCAAGCTCACTACTTTCCTGTGTTGTCTGAAGGAAATAAAATCAGTATCTTGGCTTGAAAGATTGTCACTACGTTTCTTTTAGAAGGGCTCATCCCTATGGCTTAATCAGCTGATTCTCAACCACATTCCTTTTTATTTTTAAATTATTTTTATTATTCTACTAATACTTCCAAACATGTTTTTGTGTTGTTGATGTGTTGATGCAGATATTGAATTATCTATAGATCAATGCTTCCATCATTTTAAAGACTGACATGTCTCTTTCAGTGACACAAGCCAGCAACCAGGGCATCATGAAACAGTGGTTCCCAACCTTTTTTTGCTTGAAACCCCCCTTTTCCCTGGACAATATTGTAACCCACCTCCACATTTATTGATATTATCGCTCATATATGTTTGCAGTAGGTATGACAAAAAATTGTTTTCAAACAAACAATTTTTTTATTGACTTCCGGTTATGGCGGCCACCTGAGAAGACGTGCCTCACGCTGCTCTGTCCTAATTATTACAACTTTCTACTAAAAACATTTGTATATGCAACAAAACGTGTTAGAATAAGGTTGATGTAAACGCCACAAAGTCAAAGTCTGCCAAGTTAAGTAAAGAAAATAGTAAATCGTCGAGACTGCCGAAACTAACAGATTACCGTGTCTGTGGTGAAACACAGAAGGGTAACGAAGAAGCCACGGCGAATGAGTCTAACGGAGAGGGAACAGTTGAAGGAGCAAAAGCGGACGACATACTGGCTGCTATAAACTCCCTAAAGACAGACTTTTCATCAAGATTTGATGGAATCTTGACGGCGATTGAAAGTATGAGAAAGGAGATAAGTGAATGTGGTGAACGAGTGTCGCAGGCGGAATTGTGGATTTCAAACGTAGAGGATGACGTTGCCCACCTGCAAATCAAAGTAAACAGACTTGAGTCAAAGAACAAAACTTTGGAGGATAAACTTGTGGACTTAGAAACCAGATCGCGTTTGAACAATTTGAGATTGGTGGGCCTCCCGGAAGGTGCCGAGGGACGAGACCCCTGCTCCTTTTTGGATATGTGGATTCCAGAACTACTGAATGGTCTCGCTTTGCAGTCCTCATGTATCCTCGAAAGGGCACACTGAATCGGACCAATGAGGGACCATAAAGCGCCGCCGCGAACGCTGATAATGCAGTTCCTTAATTACAAGGATAAGCAGGCAGTCATCACAGCTGCACGGGCCAAACAAGACATTCGGTACAAGAACCAGCAAATAAGGTCTTTTGCTGACTTGGCAACTGGAATACACCAACGACGGAAGCAGTTTGACCCAATACGTCAGGAACTGCGCAACTTGGGGATTCGACAAGGAATGATTAACCCAGCCAGGCTGCTGGTAACATTCAAAGAACAAACTCGTACTTTTCAAACAGCAGACGAAGCACGAGAATTCATCAACATAATTAAGGACACTAACACCAGTTAAAAAAAGAGGTTGGAATATTTAAGAATGAAACAATCGAAAGTGCACTGATATCTGAAACCTTTTATCAGGTAATCAAAATACATTGTAATATCTGAAGCCTCTATCAGGTCATATTATAAAAAAATACTAGATAGTCATACAAAAAAGGAAATATGTGTTAAACGGATAGACTACAGTATACTGGTTGCAGACGAGTGTTAATTGTTCAAATAAGTAGGGGCAGTAAGGGTTCAGTAAAAGGGATAACACAGAGTGGTTTGACTGATCCTCACTAGTGTGGAACAGTTTTTAGCTATACTGGGAATCAGGATGTTTCTAGGGGAGATCCCACAGAAGTGGGAAAGGTGTAGTTCATGTTGTTCAATGTGTTGGATGTGGGTTAGTGCATCCAAGTTTGTATTGCTTCTCTGTAATCTTACTTTCATAGTACAAGGTAATCCATTTTTTTATTTGTAGAAAAAATCTGCCCGTTTCGAAAAACTCTGGAGGGCAGTACATCTCTGTGCCTGTAGGAAAGAGATTTGTATTTGCAAAAGTACCATATGTAACACCAATACAATTAAATAAATATAATAAAAACATACCAGATATATGTAAAAAATATTTGGAAGCTAGAGGAACCTTGTTTTACTGTATTTGGCAGTGCACAAAAATTAAGTTATTTTGGGAAGAGGTGAGAGTTATAAGTGAAAAAATTATTTCAAAACAAATCGTCCTTGACCCAAAGCTTTTTTTGCTAGGTTTATACCCAGAGGACTCAAACTATAGTAGAAGCGAACAAGTATTTATAGACCTTGGCTTGCTTTATGCCAAAAGATGTGTAGCTTTGCTATGGACAAAGATGCAAAGACCAAACACTACTCAATGGATAAGACAAATGTTGTCAAGTCTGCCATTAGAAAAAATAACTTGTATACTAAAAGCTAAACAACGTGTATTTGAAAACATATGGAGTCCTTTTATTAGTTATATCAAAGAAGTGGATTTAACAGAGGAAGAAGTTGATGAATAATTTTTGATGGATAATGCAGTTTAAGCTTTATAGTTTTGCATTGATACAATATTTAATATATATTTGCTGTGCCTAGTACTCAGTATGATTATAATTGTCATGTTTGAATAGATTACCATTGTTGAAAAAAAAGAGGAGCAGTTTTATTTTTATTTATTTATTTTTTGTTGTTTGTTTGTTGTTTGCTTTTAGTTTTTATTATATATATATATATATATATATATATATATATATATATATATATATATATATATATATATATCCTGATATTTTGTATAATTTGTAAATGCAACAAGGTTATTATTGTTGTAAAATGTTTGTAAAATTTTGTATTCAATGTGTACAAACTGAAAACGAAAAAAATAAAAATATTATGGAAAAAAACAATTTGTTTATTAGTTTTTCTAGATATGTAAAATATAAATGCAAAATTCAGGTTCCTGGGCACGACAATCTTTCAGGATCTGAAGTGGGACATTCACATAGACTCTGTTGTGAAGAAAGTCGAGCAGAGACTGTACTTCCTTCGTCAGCTGAGGAAGTTCAACCTGCCACAGGACTCAGGAGCTGCTCGTACAGTATACTCAGCTGTCTTTCAATCCATCCTCTGCACTTCAATCACCGCCTGGTTCGGCTCAGCTGCCAAAACCGACCTCTGTAGACTACAGCGGATAGTCCGGACTGCTGAATGTATCACTGACACTACCCTTCCTACTCTTCCAGAGTGAGTAAAAGGGCTCGCAAAATCACTCTGGATGCCTCACACCCAGCACACTACCTGTTTGAACTGTTACCATCTGGTCGGCGCTTTAGAGCACCAAGCACAAAAATCGCCAGACACAGAAAAAGTTTCTTTCCTCAGGCCATCTACCTCATAAACAGTTAAATATCCCCCAACTGTGCAATAAATGTGCAATACTTTCTCATACGCACTTGTACACAGAACCTTATATCAATATACAATGCAATACTTTCTCCATTTGCATTTGTACACATCACCATATAACCTGTGTATTTATAACAAACCTGTACATACAATTCAACATCCAGATTTCTTGACTAACTGCATCTCTGTTTGATGTTTATTGTCTTTCTTTTTTCCATATTTATTTTGTGTTGTCACTTGTTACTTTATGTACACTGGAAGCTTCTGTAGCCAAAACAAATTTCTAGTGTGTGTGACGCACACTCAGCAATAAAACTGATTCTCTAAACATCAGTAGGCCATTTGTATTTTGTACACTTGAGGTATTGGGGAGTCATATGCAAATGTCTTATTAATTTGGACAGCCTCATGCATTTGTTAACAAGAACTTTGTCACAGATGATGCACTGTGGCTGGGTCAGGGACATTTTGCTTCAAGAAAAGATAAAAAACCATAGTTCAGGTAAATATCTTGTTATTTCCTGCATTTCGTGTTTCCAGTATTGCTAGTGCTGTGACCTATAATGTTTGGCGCTTCCTCACCTGGGTCAAGTATTCTTGCATCATTACTATTAGCTGCTGAAGGTGAATCAGAGTTTTTTTTTTTTTTTTTTTTTTGTGGAAGATGAATTACAAATCTGTCAATTTTTGGTCAGCCAGGAAATAAAATCAACTAAGGCAAAATTATCATTCTCTTAATTGTCCACAGCTAATTTTTTTTTAAATATGACGCAACCCCCTACAGAGCTCGCTGAGACCCCCTTGTGGGCTGGGACCCCCCTGTTGGCAACCGCTGGTGTAGAATGAAGAAGAACAGAGTTTCTCACTTGTAAATATTCATAGTTCAAAAAAAATTCACAGCCATATCACCCTGCAACCCAAGAGCAGTTACTTACTGAAGCTAAGCAGGGCTGAGCCTGGTCAGAACCTGGATGTGAGATCACATGGGAAAACTAGGTTGCTGTTGGAAATGGTGTTAGTGAGGCCAGCAGTGTGTGAGTCCTAATGCCCCAGTATAGAGAAAGGGACACTATACTGTTAGTAAGCTCTGTCTTCTGGATGAAACGTTAAACCGAGGTCCTGACTCTCAGGGGTTATTAAAAATCCCATGACACTTCTTGTAAAGAGTAGGGGTGCAACCACTGTGTCCTGGCCAAATTCCCTGCATCGGCCCTTACCTATCATGGCCTCCCAATCAACCGCATCTACCGAATTGGCTCTATCACTGTCTCTCCACTCCACCAATAGCTGGTGTGCGGTGAGCGCACTAGCACCATTGTCCTGTGGCTGCCATCGCATCATCCAAGTGTATGCTGCACACTGGTGGTGGTGAGGAGAGACCCTCCTCATGATTGTGAAGCTCTTTGGGTGTATGGTCATACACAATAAATGCGCTATATAAATACACATTCCTTACTACTTACTATGTCCAATCCAGCTCCTGTAGGACCACAATATTTTTTTTTTAGCTTCTTTCATAATAAAATACACCTGTACTAGTTATTAATCATGGTCTTACTAGGCTTAATGCAAACTCCAATTCTAATTCAGCAAATAAATGGACAAAAACATGACAAACACAACAGTTCAATTGACACAATTTTATTTCAATTCAACAATACATTTTTGGCAGCAACACCGCAAGGCGCAAGTATTGCTGCCTCAAGCTCTGACACCAGACATTAGCAAGAAGCAAAGGACTGGAGAGGTGGTGAGGCCACTGGTGTTAGCATGCCTGGCTAATCAGCTCTTCCTGCATGACCAGGACTGGGCGCTCATCCTCCATGTCTGATGGTGAGATCTAAAGCAAAAACAAAAACAAAATCAGGTTTATTGTCCCCAAAATAACTGACATTTTGAAAAGTTTTTATAGATCATAGGTACCGTAAACCAGTCGTGGAGGAGGATCTGCTCCAGTTGTATCCTCTCGCTGGGATCAGGATGCAGACAGGCATTTATGAGATGACTGCATTCTGAAAGACAGGATTAATGTTTGACTATTTAAACATCCTTTACATCTCCTGATGGGATTTTGGACAGCTGAGCCAAGTGGCTTTGTCAGACACTTTTTTGTATGATTGTTACATTTTTTTCAAGTTCTTACCACACGACAAGGACGGCAGATACCACAGCCAGTGCTGCATCTTTTCCCGATCCGTGTAGTCTGGCATATATCCACACACCATAGTGTATAGCAGCACTCCAAGCGAATACACAGTTGCTGGCCGTGCTAAGTATTTGCCCGTTTCGAAAAACTCTGGAGGGCAGTACATCTCTGTGCCTGGAGGAAAGAGATTTGCATGTCTGAGTTACAACAGTTTGTTTTTACTGTATTCAGCAGCTTGTGTGTCATGACACTAAAGTTTTAATACTGTACATACCACTAAAAGTGTGGTACTCTGTTTCATGGAACAGGTTCCCGCAGCCGAAGTCAATCAGGGTGACATCCATGGTGTGTGTGTTGATGATCAAGTTCTCCAACTTTATATCTCTGTGGAATACTCCGCGCCGGCAGCAGGTCTCAGCTGCCTCGATAACCTGGCGCATCACATACCGAGCAAACCTTTCTTCAAAGATGTTGCCACAGCTCTCCAACAGCTTGAACACACTCAGGCATGGTGAAGGGCGCTGCAGGACCATTATATAATGGTCTGGAAAGTCCTGCCAATCCAGCAGATCAATTATGTTGGGTGAGCTGGGACCCTTGTTTGCCATAAGTGTGAGGCCGATTTCCAGTGGTACAAGTTCTGGAAGGCCAGGCTAGTGGAAAGAGTTTTTAGGATGGTTAAATTAAGGTGGTTTGCACAACATGTTTATAATTTGTTTATTGAGAGATAGTTTGCTGTCTATGATTACACTGTTGAAAAAAAAAAAAAAAACAGAGTTAGAGGAGATGAGTCTACTTACAACGTAGAGATATTCCATGCCCTCCATTTTTTTGGCAAACTTGATTGCCACCTGATCAACAAAACAGAATTTAACAGTTAGCACTGGATTACATCAGACCAATCAATAATCCTTGTTGAAATTCTAGTCATGAATTTGTAGCATGTTTGGTCAGGTTGACCATTTATCAATGGCTCTAATTGTGTTACAAACGACAAAGCATAACACATAAATATAGTTTGTTAGGTTGATCATGCAAAAATATATATAAATTTACCGGAAGACCATCATGGGCACGGACACCAGCATATACAGCACCAAATCCTCCTTCTCCCAGTAGCTCACCCATGTTGTAGGTCCAGCACATGCCTGTTCAAATATAATTAGTTTTAGAGACAGATTCATATTTTACAATGCAAAAGTAAAACGTTATTACCACTTTATACACCATTACGTCACTAATACATAATGCACAAACATCTAATCCTTTCAAACAGTGAAAGCATCAAGCAGCCATAATTAATATGAACTTACTCCCAATAATCAAGACCATGTCTTGGCTTGGGTTTTCTGCCAGAGGACACACAGTTTCTTCCTCTGACAGATCATCTGTAAACTCCTGGATTTGCTCGTCAACAGTGAAGAAAGGAATCTCAAAACTACTGTTGGGAGTGTTCTGAGGACCATAACTCTCTACAGAAGATATGGTCTCCACTGAAGTTTGATCTAAAGAGGAAAATATAACAATTATATATAAACAATCAAACATTTCAATACTGCTACAAATAATACATTTATAGTATTTACAAAGACAAAACTGAAGAGTTCAGATACACAAACATCTGCACATCTGAACATTTGAACTCTGCAAATGTTTAAAGCTATGATGATCTTCTTTAATGATTAAGTTCAGTAAACACAAAAGATGAAGAGATTTACCATCAGTAGACGTTTCTTCCTCCAGCTCCACATTTTCACACTGTTCCTGTATTTGCAGGTCAATGATGGAGGAAGGAACCTCAAGGCTGTTAGGAGCTTGCTGGGATTCATGATGCTCAACAGGGCTTGAGATGTTTCCTACTGAGGTTTGATCTAAAGAGGGGAACATACATTCAACATTTACTTTAATAAAAACACACAGAAACGTTTCAATCCTTTTACAAATACATATATTTGCAGAGACAATATTTTAAAGCTATGGTGATCATTTTTATTCTTTTTTTTCCAGTCACAGAAAAAATAAAGGGATTTACCATCAGTAGAAGGTTCTGCTTCGGTGACTGGCTTCACCTTCTCACTGTCCACCTGCTCCACCTTTTCACCCCTTCCAGCTCTTGGGCGTGAAAAGCGGAACAGCTTTCTCCAAAAACTTGTTTTTTTCTTCACTTTCTTTTTCTCTGTCACCCCACTCCCTCCACCTTCCTCACAAGGAACAACACGGCTCTCATCAAGCTGATGGTTTTCAAGACGAGGCGTGTCATTATTTAACTGAAGTGGTGTACTAGGATGTAAACTGTACACACACTCCGACTCTGTCGCTATATTCAGACAAGAAATTCGCTGACCCATGATAAAACAAACGCACTGTCTCACTCCAAACTACCCACTAAAACTAAATTACATCGTCAAGCCTTAACATTCCACTTTGACGTTCTAATTATGACATCAAATAAAATGTCCTTGAGATCAATTTGTTTTGTTTTAAAATTTGCTGAACTACATATTGCATATATAATACCTGACAATTCTTATAGTAAATCCTAAAATAAAGCTAAAATAAATATTAAATCATATTATAAATGTAAATCTATTTGTTTTAATACTTGTTCAAGCACTTATATAAATGTTTAATTCCGTACTTCTGCAGTATAATGCTGCGTCGCTAATACTTTCTTATTGGTTGTATTCTCTTTCTCAACCACTTGAGGGCGGCAAATATCATGGTATCTGAACAGAACTGATAGTCCACATTACTTCATGATGTCAGTGGGAGTAGTCTACTTAAAGAGTTTTATTTCTTTTTGTATGTATATTTAAATGTAAGGAATTGAAGTCAGAAATGAATTAGAGTAAAGATGTGTGGATGGGATTTTAAAACATAATAATCTGACTGAATCTACTAAACATAGTAGTGGAAACATGCTAATTTCTGTTTTTCCTTTTAGCTTAGAGAACTTGTGTTTTCCAGAAAACAAGTTTAATTAAATACAATGGATTTCCAAATGTTTGTTTAAAATATGAAGGTCAGCCTGGTTTTGATCCAACTTGTGATGGGTGTCAACAAGCTCCAGCCACTCTTTCTGACATACTTTCTGGCTTTTTTCAGCACTAAGCACTTTTTGGGCATCAATTTTTAAATCCATTTCTCAATGTTTTCTTTTAGATATCAAACCACGCACCCTATAGCATTATTTAGATGTAACCCTACAAATGTTTTCTTGTCATCTTCACAGTCAAATGCACTTGCTATCTGTTTAATAATTGCTAAAAGGCAAATAACACTGAAGTGGAAAAATCCTTCTCCGCCCAGTTATGTGCATTGGATGCATGATCTGATGCAGTCTATTCAAATAGAAAAGATTACAGATTGCAGTATTAGAAAAAAATGACACTATTTGGCAACCCATCCTCTCAAATTTTCCTGTTAAAAATGGAGAGCACAGACAAAATATACATGTTTATATATTTGTTTATTTTTTTCTTTTTAAAATTAATAAATTTATTTTTTTACTGCTGTACCGTTAGCATATTTGTATATTTTGCTATATGGCCTAACGTGTTACTTTTATCCATAATGTTATTTAATTTATCTTAATTTTATCAGTTGATGTCTTGTGATTCTTTGTAATTAATATTGTAACTCTCTGACTAATATGCATCAATAAAACAAAGTTAGGCTAAAATAAAAAGGTCATAAGCTGGGAAATGTACAGTACAGCTGTTTTGATAGGCCTACTTGCTTTGAAATTAGGCTCGTATCAATTAGCTATTTACAAGTTATAATGATGTATAAATCAAGTGATCCAACCAGAAGCCTCTAATATAAAAACAGTTTCAAAGAGAGTCACTCTGATGAGAAACACTGAACACGAGTGATATTTCAGTTTTATCTCTTGATATAGTTTTATATATATATATATATATATATATATATATATATATATATATATATATATATATATATATATATAGAGAGAGAGAGAGAGAGAGAGAGAGAGAGAGAGAGAGAGAGAGAGAGATAGAGAGAGAGAGATAGAGAGATAGAACACTCACTGGCCACTTTATTAGGCACACTTGTCAAACTGTTCGTTAACACAAATTTTTAATCAGCCAATCATAGGGCACCCACTCAATGCATTTAGGCATGTAGACATGATCAAGACGATCTACTGCAGTTCAAACAGAGCATCAGAATGGGAGAGAAAGGTGATTTAAGTGACTTTGAATGTGGCATGTTTGTTGTTGCCAGAAGGGCTGGTCTGGGTATTTCAGAAACTGCTGATCTACTGGGATTTTCATTCACAACCATCTCTAGGGAATAGTCCGAAAAAGAGAAAATATCCAGTGAGTGCCAGTTCTGTTACAATCCTCATAACAATCAAGGTATGCAGAAGAGCATCTCTAAACGCACAACATGTCCAACTTTGAGGTAGTTGGGCTACAGCAGCAGAAGACCACATCGGGTGCCACTCCTGTCAGCTAAGAACAGGAAACTGAGGCTACAATTCACAGAGGCTCACCAAAATAGGACAATAGAAGATTGGAAAAACAGGGTCGGGTCTATTGAGTCTCTCATCATTTCTGCTGCAACATTCCAGTGGTAGGGGCAGAACTTAGTATCAACAACATGAAAGCATGGATTCATCCTGCCTTGTATCAACGGTTGAGGCTGGTGGTGGTGGTGTAATGGTGTGGTGGACATTTTCATTACTTAAATTAAAATTAAAAAAAATTTTACTGGATGTTCTGCATGCTCAGAACAGTGTTTTTTGACATTCAGCTGATACACAGATGCTCCTTCAGATATGTTTCTTGTAATATCGCATTGAACTTTTTAAACTTAGAAATATTTTTTTTCCCTCAAAAGTTTACAGATTTAAATAAAATAAATTAAAATTAATTGGGTACATTTGATACTTTTAATAGAAGGAAATGCTAAAGCTCAGACATCTAAACAAGCTGAAACTAAATACAGCTCTTCATTAGTAACCCTTTACACAGACAAATGAAGATGCCAGCAGATGCTGGAATAAGCATCTACACGAGCAAAACCACAGATAAATCATAGTTTGGAAGGAATTTGGTCAAATACTTACTGCGCTTCAGCCTCATAAATTGATGTTGCTAATGAATAGAAGTGTTTATAGAGATATTTGAAACGACACATCCCTGTAATGATTTCATTTTTAAGAGAATGCAAATAAGGCACCCGATAAATAGATGAAAAAATGGTATGCAATTATTTGGCTACGATGAGAGAATGTGGGCTCAACACAAACCCAACCATCAACGTTGATCAATGGTCCTGTTCTCTCTGCGTTGGAATAATAGCATTCGTTTAGCTTATTCATCTCCTCTTGAGCGTATGTTTGTGTGCAGTGGAGGATGGTGGGCTTTAAACGATGATGGATACAGAGAGGCTGGCAGAAATGGGAGCTGCTTCCTTCATTTAATTACTGTGTCAAACCGAATTACCTTAGAAATCAGAAAACATGACCACTACGCCACAGATTTATTCATACTTGCTGGACTTTCTGCTTTTCCTCTCAGTTTGATGCATTTGTTTAGTTATTTGTTGGCATGTGGAGTATTCTAACATTTATTTAGCATCACTTTTTTTGGTGGATGATGTTGTTTCAACAACTCTTGTATCACTGTGTAAAGACTGATACAGCATTGTAAAATGAGCAAGATAAAGGTGGTTTTACTTATCCCTTTCAGCTGTCTCAATGGTCCGCAGTGAATATTTATAACTATCAGGTTTTTTTTTATGTAACCATTTTACTTTAATTAGATAGGACTTTAATGTAAATACTAATGTATATGAATGAATCCATGGATGTGTCCGTAAGTTTGGCAACTGATTGTTTCCTTGCTGCCCAAAAACATAGTGACTCTGAATGCAGTGTTTGTTCACCCCTCAAAATTGACTTCAGACAGATATTTTTTTTTTCCCCAACTTTATGTTTTCCAACTCAGCATGATTCACAAATAGAATTACAGGTAAAAAAAAACTAAATGATAAAATTTCTATACAAAATACAGCAACACCTGAATGAATTTTAAAATAGCAAATATAAAAATGTAAAATAAAAAAAACACAACATGGTCTTTCAAACATATATGCACAATAAAATCACAGGTTTAAGTAGATAGATACAATTCAATTCAAAATGTTGTCAATTATTAATCTACACCTAAAGTGGGAAGTAAGGCAAGATTTTTCTTTCTTAAATAATCGAGAAGAGGACTTCACATTTTAAAGAAGTCGTCACTAGCAGGTCCTTTTATTGTGTGTCTGATTTTCTCTAATTTAATAAAATGAAAAATCCAAAAAACAATGAGTCAGACAGATTTCTGAGGGGCCTTTACTTGACAACATTTTTAGCCAAAAATGTGAACTTTTATTTGTGTTGCCTATTCAATTACATTATAATGGTGTTTTGAGGATCGAAAGGGGTTTCAAGGTGGACATTTTTACAAATGCAGTAATGCTTACTTTCCATGTAAACAGCCAAAATCGGAGTCTTTGAAAATGGTGACAACATGCATATTTTAGAAATGGGCCTGTACAAGATTCCGACGGTAGGATAACCTTGGATAAAAATATCACAGTTTCGTGGTATTGTGATTACTGCTCTAAAGTATGTTCTTTTTAAATGTCTGGGTAAAAAAATTATACTTTTTTCCCCTTTGAACACAATATATTTTATGTTGGAACAGTAAACATGTCAGACTAAATAACTCAAATGAATCACTAACTTTTGCTGGCTCCATTAGTTTAAAAAAGACTGGTTTCTTTACTATTTAAAACAGCATATGTGGACATCTTTTTTCTGGAGATATTGTTTTCCAAAAAATAAACAAACAAATCTTATATATATATATATATATATATATATATATATATATATATATATATATATATATATATATATATATATATATATATATATATATACTGTAGGAACGGTATAGAAGAAAGTATTGGCCGTTTTAAAACCTGGACTTTTCCAATCCACGGTATACCTTAAAAACGGTTATCATGCTATGCCTAGCAAATTCATAGTACAGGTAGACATGCACAGCACATGTCAATTTTAATGAGAAGTGTGATCAAGCCCCAAACATACACAACAGTGGCGAGGTAAATGGTAGCATTATTGCTGGTCAAGAGTTTGCTAATTGCTTCTTCAGCAAAATGTAGATTTACTTCACTAATATTACAACAACCAGCAGAGACGCATCAAATACACACAAATTCTAAATACACACCAGCAAAGAAATGCAGAGGGCACATCATCAGTTCCTTACTGATACAATTTATATGCAAGGTAAAGTTAAAGATCCACATACTGGCTTGGCATACATATACAGTACAGTGTTTTGGGTTGTCTTCGTAAATATGTGTAAATGAGGATGATTTTAAAAAGACTGCTGTGCATGTAACTTTTTAAAAACGCAATGGAAAAACTTTTCAGTTTTGGCTACATTTTTGTAAACATATAGTCAGAGACTGTGTAACCATTTAATCATGTACAACAAAATAGATAGCACTTTAATGATAACTAGGGAAACATTTGCTCACTACAATGCTAAATTCTCACTATAACTGCCACCAAATGTAGAAAACATTGGTTATTTAAGCACAATTGGTCATTTGGGCACAAACAATGACATCCAAATACATTTCAGATGGCATCTTTATTTGTTTAGCTCAAATGTCAGAAATGTAACACAGAATTCTGGGATATCAAAGGGTATTAAGGACACATCTATTATGTTTTTGAAACTTATGTTTTGAAAAGACACAGACAGAGACAGACAGACAGACAGACAGACAGACAGACAGACAGACAGACAGACAGACAGACAGACGGACGGACGGACGGACGGACGGACGGACGGACGGATGGATGGATGGATGGATGGATGGATGGATGGATGGATGGATGGATGGATGGATGGATGGATGGATGGATAGAACGGATGGATGGATGGATGGATAGATAGAACGGATGGATGGATGGATGGATGGATGGATGGATGGACAATCGGATGGTTGGACGGACGGACGGACAGACAGCACAGAGGGATGGACGGACAGACAGATTGATAGATAGATAGAGAGATGGATAGATAGGTTGAACAAAAGTAACCTTAAATCAGAATTTACCAGAGGTGTGAATACTTTTGGGTTTCCCTATAGAAAGAAACGGAGGGATGGGGCTATAGATGAACAGACAGATGATAATAAAAGAAAGACAGAGTAAAAACTGAGTGTAGTCTATATGGAGGTCAACATTGTTCCTCCGTGACCTCAGCTACTCATGTTGTTTGCAGGGAACTTTCACCCTCTGACCTGTGACCTCTGTCTGATTTAAGGGGGTTCAGTGTACTATCATCTTCATGGGACACAAGGCTCTGTCCAGCCTGTGCAGTGTGTTGAATTAAGCCTATACAGCTCTATAACTGATCTCTCTCTCTCACTCTCTCTCTCTCTCTCTCTCTCTCTCTCTCTGCTACATCTGGCTGCATTTTACAGCACACAGGCTCCTATAGACAGCACAGCTTATCACCAATCATTACACCATTCATCAGCACGATTTTCAGGAGTATGCAAATGTGATCAGCAAACAAATAATTACACAAGTCAATGAGAACAATTAGCACAACAATGCCCCAGAGACTGGGATAAGCTTAATTAATTTCCCCATTGCTCTATAACAGCATGATTAACCCCAAACTGAATATTTTCACAAACAGCTTCAGCATTATAAATGCTAAATAATTCTGAGGCCATTCATTCTTATTAACAAAGACAAAGTCAAAGTGATGCAGAGTGAAATAAACAAACAAAAAAGATAGTTATATTTATACTGTTTATACTATGTGTAATCTGTCAATCTGTATTTTTGGTTTTGCACATAAAATTCTGTAAAATGAAAAGAAAAAATTAAAATTAAATAAAAAGAGAGAGAAAAAAAGAAACTCTTTGTTTAATGGCTGATATTCATGAAAGACCTTTATTTTATAACTTTGTATCCTGTTACTGCTTATTTGATGTAACTTCAATGGCAGCTCATTGTCTCTAATGGACAGTGTCTTCTGTCAACTTTCCTCCATTCAGCCCACAGACCAAAGTTCATCCTCCACATCTACAAGCCCTGTGAAGCTGGTCAGTCTGTAGTTAAACAGTGAAGCAGCATCTTCCCCCACGGCTGGAGCAGGACAGATTAGCGTCCCCTTTATTCTACTCCTCACCCTTTATTCAGTGCCATAAGTTCATTGTAAGGTAGTTTGCTTTGGTGATGCCAAAAGGTGAAATAAAAAAGTCTGTTTAGTGATAATTGAAATGATAAAATGATAAAAAAGACACACAATCACAATAGTTGCTTATTAACTTGAAATGCTTACACTATGTAAAAGTTTAGGATCACTATTTTTTTGTGTTCTGAAATGTTGTATTTATTTCATTTTGAAATTAGTTTTTTTTTTTTCAATTTTCAGGTTTGTTGCATCTTATTATCATTTAAATTATTATTGTAAAATAATAATATTAATACTACAACCATCCTTTCTGAATTTAGAACATTTTTAGGACATTTGTGAAACCATAATGGCACACCTTGATGAACATAAATGAGATTATAAAACAGATTTTAGATTTTTGTTTTGTTTTTTGTAATTTTCAGTTCTAATGTTTTAGGGGATTTAAGAGTACACTTACAAAAAAAACATAATTTATGGAAATTACTAAAATTAGATTTTTTTTTTTGTAATATTTAGAGATCATATTCTTACATGTATCAAATGGCCCGTTTCCACTTAGTGGTATGATACGATACGGTATGGTTCGGTACGCTTTTATGGCCATTTCCACTGTCAAAAGGTACCTAAAAGTGAATCGTACCATACCCTTTTTGGGTACCGTTTGCAGGGTGTACTTAGCATGGCAAAAGAGTACCAAATGGTGGAGATAGACGCGCAGCTGAATGCTATTGGTTTACAGACAAACATCGCTCATGCATACACAAGCAGGAGAATGAAATCAAAGAAACCGCTATTTTTTAATACACAGCCAAGACATTGCACCGTAACACTAACTGCATACAATAAGAAGCCATGGTTAACCTGAGCTCAAACAAACCTTGTCGTTGTCTTGATGAAAAGCCACAAAGCCTAGAAGAACAAAATCTGCTGTGTCCAGTTTTTGTTTTACGAGGCCGTCTAAAAGTGCGAGCGGTTTTACTTTCTCCAGAGAGCTTTCAAAAGCTCGTGTGCGAGTCTATATTTGAAATAGCAAACTTCTTGAGCTGTTGATAAAAACATGCACGTGACTATTGAAGTGCTTCTGACATCTGATCCTTTCAGGAACAGTCAAATGCGAAAGTGATGCGAAAAAACAAAGGAGAAGCTGGAAAAATCAAAGAAGCGAATGATTCTTTCACCTAAAACATGAACAACCTGCCATGTAAAATTATTATCGTCACCTTTTGGAATATTATGAACTGGGAATGACGTAATTACTTTCTAACAAGAGGTTAAATGTGCTAGTGAAGATTAAAGATACAGATGAGAGATTTGCATTGACTGGGCTATATGTAGTGTGTTGTTTTTGAACCCAGATAAGGAATAAATGTATGCTGTGTAGTTTTTCTGTAATCAGTAACATATTAGAGACTGTAAGGGTCTGTATGTGTTCATATACGTTGTATTTATTTATTTATTTCATATAATAGCAGACATTGCAGTAGTTATTTCACACTGTCATTGATCTGCAGTTATAATCAAATCATGTTGATAGAAAGATTAGTAATGAATATTTGTAAAGTATTTATATGTATAAAGCATCTGTTTTGTGAAAAGTGTGTTTCATAGGATATGTGAACAATTTTTTAGAGCTTTACTCTGAGCGAGATTTCCTCGAGCAAGAATGAAATCGACTGAAACTTTCTGTCTTACACCACGATATGTACTTTTGATACCCTTTAGGCAGTAAAAACGCAAGGCTGATAAAGGTGACCTGTAGCGACCCGTACTGTACCAGTCAGTGGAAACAGGCCAAAAGAGTATAATTGCAAAACAGAGGTGTTTGCTTTTGCAAATGGACTCTTTAAATGATTAGATATGAATAAATAAACCCATCATTTGTAGTCCATGCTATAGTCCAGGCAATATGTTCTTTTTTTGCACACTAGATAAAGGTAATAAAATGCACTTCTATGTGACGAAATCCTGGTTATATTGAGCGAAGACGGATCAACCTGTTAGACAGACCTCAGTGTTTGTACACATGAAAATATTTTTACAGACCCTGCCATCAAAGATGAAGACCACCACCCACCAATAAAGCAGCTGTCAACTCGTACAGAAAATGAAATACTGCACACCTTCATTTACGCTTACACTCACCCTTAATCTGGAGGGAGGAGCGAAAAATAATAATTTCCTACGGGAATACTGCCCCCCAAATTAATTACTGCGATTCAGCATTTTTAAATGGACCACTTAATAAAGTGGCAGCATAATTAAATTTCCAGCCCTGTGACCTTGAGAGCACTTGCTAGATAATGAATGATACACGCTGATAATCAATGGAGATATCGCATCTATGCACCATAACGTACATATACCACACAGCAAAATACTGGCTAGTAGCCTATAGACAAATAAATATGACGTGCAAAGAAACTATTACAAATCAAAGTGATGGCAGAACAAAAACTCATACGCTCAAGGTCCTGCACGTGCACTGAATGCTGACAAACAATCTTTACACATCTTACAGTTTTTCTCAGTCGCTTTGGTACATTTCTCACAACACTATTTACATTTGCACAACAGTTAATGCATTTCTCAAAACAATTAGCCATTTGTTTACATCCTAGTAGCAGTTTCTCATTCCTTCCAACACATTGCAGGTGCTTTTGGATATGCATCAATTGCTTTCATGCAACCATCTGCTGTTTATAACATTATCATTTGATTATGTCATGTCAGTTAAAATGAATTAAACTTGTAAATGCTGAATAGTCATTCTGTATAAAACTAATAGCCCTCATTTCATTACTTAAGTCATTACATACAAAAATGTTGAACTAGTTTTCCTGAATATGTCTTCTAAACTGAACAATTTCATGAATGATTTACAGACCTATGTATGTTGTAGGTTTAGTTCCAATATGTACTGCAATATTGTTTATAGTTGTGCACAGTTCTACCCAAATGAATGCTGTGAATAATTTAGAATTGTAAATACCAAATTCAGTAAAAATGTAAAACATACATATTCAGTGTCTTGTAATCAGATACCTCACTAAAAGGAGTTTTTTCTAACTTTACTGTAGTTTTCAAATGGCTGTGCAAACAGTATATAGTGCTGTCTTGAACATTTTAGGAAGTGTCACCAAAATCTGGCTTGCAGTGGAAAAAATGTACAGAGTAAACTGTCATAATGAAAATATGACAAAGCCATTTGACCACTGAACAATGGTCCATAAACTATAGTGTCAGGACTTTTCGTCTTGATGACACTGATACTTTCATTGACATCAATACTTGCTTTTGAGGAATGAGCCATCCATTTTTAACAAGTGACGTGCTTTTGCAGGTTATCAGCTAGGTTTTGCAGTTTGTGCTAATTGTTTTGAGAAATGCATTAACTGTTGTGCAAATGTAAATAGTCTTGTGAGAAATGCACCAACGTCACTGAAAAAACGGTCATGTAATTATATTTATTATTTATTTTACTAACAATGCCACATTATCAGATGTGCAAAAACATAGATAGATAGATAGATAGATAGATAGATAGATAGATAGATAGATAGATAGATAGATAGATAGATAGATAGATAGATAGATAGATAGATAGATAGATAGATAGATAGATAGATAGATAGATAGATAGATAGATGAACAGACAGACAGACAGACAGACAAACAGACTGAACTGACAGACAGATCAACGCAATCTTACAGCAATTCGTAACTTTTTGATTTAGTAATTAATTTGTATGAATTGGTTTGATCTCATTTGTACAATTTTGTATGATTTGTTTACCCCCCAATAACGGTTTTGGGTTTATTTTAATCTGACAGAACTCATAAGAATTCATACAATTTAGCCACTAAACTGACAAAACAAAAAATAGTTACGTTTCCTCATGAGATCAGGCTGGACAGACAGACAGACAGACAGACACAGGCATACAGACAGATTCCCATATTCCCATTTTCTGTTCAAAAATACAAGGGCTAAAGTATTCCTGTAATTTACAGTGTGCAGTGAGCAGATCTTATTTTCATGAAGCATTCTGGTTATCTCTTGATTCACGACCTCCATTAGTGTCGTAGATTATCATTCATCCTCACCCCACAGAAACGACATTAATGTTTTAATTCACACTGATTATGTGATCAAGCAGAGCATAGACGAATGAAGTCCAATATTTTTATAGAACTACACATCGTATCAAGTTGGGGGTTCACTTAAATCATTACAAGTCGTGTTATTTTACTCATGAGAGATTTTAAATTAAGATTTCACATTTGCGTTGAACCATTCTCTTCTTTTGAACAGCTTTTAAATTTATTTAATGCACTAATTTGACATATTTGACATCTTAATGGCCTTTCATGCTGCAGAACTGGCCTTTCCGACATTGTAAAGTGATATCTTGAAAAGAGCAGCCTAAACCTTGTGTGTGTGTGTTTAAGTAGTGCTGCTTGATTTATGGTGCGCACAACAGCAAACAATCCATTTACTACACATTTATCTGACTAATCCTCAGCTTAACTGGAATGCCAATACTGTATTGACGAAATGTCAACATATTCGCACCAGCAACACCGAATCCAACACAGCCTCATTCATCTCTTCTCAAACGTGCAGCAAGTGCACACACACACACTTGCATGTGCATGCAGAGTATGAGAATACACACACCAGTGCTGAGGAAAAATGAGTGTTGTCAGAGCGGCTCATGATTAACCTTATCTGTATAATATAGAAGAGTTATTGACCTCATACAACGACAATACATGATATAACCGACCTACTCTACCATACACAAGCGCACAAAGAACACAGCAAACCCATGCAAATGCACACACAGACATAGACACACTGACACACACATACACAAGGACACAAACATGTATGTATGTTGGTTCAGGGGGGTTTCCAACTATTTTAAATGGAAGACACTGTCAAATTTTAGGATCATCTTGCAGTGTACAGCATTTTAAAACTATTAAAAAAATAATTAATAATTGTCATGTATAAAGTAATTTATTTTCATGTATACATTGTAATAAAGTCAAAATAATTAATTTAAATATTATTTTAAAGGCTAAATGAAAGATTATTTTATTAATTTTGATTAATTTTTACAATAATTTATTATTTATGCTCATTTTTATTTGCATTGTTTGTTAGTAATTTATTTAGAAATGTATTACACAAATACAGTGATATTGGTATATATTTATAATGTATTTCAATGACTTTTTCTTACCAAGGCAAAATACAAGTGTGTTTTGTCTGAAATATGATTACAATTTGTCAACAGATGAAAATTAGCCCTTGCAGCTTATTTACAGTTCTACTGTTAAAACTGTGCAAAGCTAAGCGCGCTCTGTCTGTCTGTCTGTCTGTGTGTGTTCCCGCTGCGGTGTGTGTGCATGTGTATCTGTGTGTGTGCGCGCACGTGTACTTTGTAACAATATTGCGTGTGACTCATCAATGCAACTGCACAACAAATACTCATTGGTAAAGTTCTTACTGTTGTATTTCTCACAAACGCTACGTGAGACCTTCTTCCTTTAAGTCTGTCTGTTGTCTGACGCAGCCGAGGGAGGAGATTTAAGGCACACTAACTGGCACGTAGAAACAGTAGGCGGGGAGAACTCGCCTAAAAAGGCGCAGTACGACGAAACGACCCCCTGGTGGAAAGATGTACAAAACAGGATCTAGTAAAAGGTATAATGAAAAATCTGATGGGTGTTTTGAGCTGAAACTTTACATACACATTCTAGAGACGCAAAACACTTATATTACATCTGAAAAAAGGGGTAACCTAGGTGCCCTTAAATATATGAAGTGAAAATACCTTTAAAAATTTTTTTTAATGTTTACAATGGAAATTCAATTAGATCCACTTATTTGGTAAACAAAGTTTCTCATATATCTACTAAAAGACCAATGACTTTACTATACTGTATTGTAAAGAAATTATATGAACATTTTAATATTACTATTTTTGAATCACAATAATATTAGTGAAATTAATTAAAAAACTGAATAAATATAAATTTACACACATTTACAAAAGTAAATACATAGACTCAACAATGGGTTAAAAATCTGCAGAAATCTGCAAATTTTTGCATGTGCAGATTTCGTGTGGGCCTAGTCATAACCCTTGTTTCCTTTAAGGAGGGAACTCCAACATCATGTTGAACAACATTATGGGTAATCGCCAGATGACCATGATGTTATTCAACATAATGTTGGAGTTTCCAACCCAAAACAATGACTGGGCTGCTGTCATAACTCTTATTCCTTGAAGGATGCTGCTTATTTACTCAGCTGATTAAAAGTGGCCACTCCTGAGAATGAGCTTCTTTGCCAATTCGTAAGCATTGATTGGCCCATTTTCTTATTCTTCAGAGTGATTGGTCATCTGGCGGTAATGTTGTTCAACATAATGTTGGAGTTTCTGCCCTGGAAGGGAACTCTCATACTGCCATTTTAACAGCATTTTAAAGAAACCTTCTTGTTGTTTTCTTGTAATGTAGGGTTTGGTGAATCAGGGAATGAAACTCCATACTCAGGTAGTGATTAGTGATAGCCACACCTCCATTTTCAAAAAACTGCATTTTATTTAGTCTATGATGCAAGGATTTTCAAAAAAAAAATGTGCTCTTGAACATTTTTTTTTGTTTTTGTGTGGGTTGAGTTGGGGACATCTGCCGTAACCATACACTGTAAAAATGCTGGGTTCCACATGATTCTTTCATGTTGTCCCAACACAAATCAATTTAATTCACTTAATTGTTTTCGAATGACTTAAGTGGACTTAATATAAAACAATTAAGTTAAAACAAAAAAGTTGTTGTTAGTACTTAGAATTTTGCCTTTTTTTTTTTGGAAAATTACATCACACAGCTCAGATAAGCCACAATTCAACCAACGTTAAACATGTTCAGTCAGCTAAAAACAAACTGACCAACAGCAGAGTCCTACGCCATCCGTTCCTACGCCATCCAACCGGCTCCGAGCTGTTATCAAACCGGCAACCTTCTGCATGAGAGTCTGATGCCCAACCAAGGAGGCTAAAGACCATGGCCCCTAGTGTCTGTCGCTAGAGCACCTTTAGAGGTCAGAGGAGTGAGGTTTACCTGCACAGCACTTACTAGCTGGCCTGTGGTACACCAACACTGGTAATGCACTCATCTAACAAACTCCAAAGACTTGTTTGTTGGCGTTTTTCTGTGTGGTGTGAAATAGCCTTAACAGAACTTGAAATTTAGTCATGTAAAAGCAGCTTCAGAGTTGACCATGATTAATCATCTGACCAACTAGATTCTTCATGGATTCTTCTTTCCTGCAATCCTCGTGACTATATGCTTATCCCTCTGAGACCTTAAGGCCTAAAAATCACCACAAAACTAGCATCCGACTACCACCACTCCACTTGACTCATGACAGTAGCAGAGGTGATGAATGGCCAGGATTATTAAAAGAAGGTTACTTTTAAACACTGTTCCCTGGCAATGAGATAGAATAGCAGCTGCTAAATCACTGTCAAGGGAACTAATGATAAGATATCATAAGACACGCAAGACACAAGACAAGATGGAGTGGAGCTTCTCCCTCCTTTAATCAGCTTCAGTTCTCCACCTCTCGCCACTCTCACGTCTTGATCAAGCACACAAACGCACTTATTCCTGTTCACAGCCGTGTATCCATCACCTCGGCTCTCTGCTTCTCTCTCTCTCTCTGCAGCTCCACTGTGGACTGCTTCTGTCGCTCAAGCAATTTCATGCAGACAGCATGATTATAATAAAGAATGAATGTCTGTTATGTGCTTATGCCTGCTTTTGTACCATGTGTGATACGGTGATTACAGTTATTTTTGATGAATACGAAGTTGTATAGAACAAAAGAAGTGTTTATTTCTTTGACTGAAGTTCTTCAGATCTGCAAACATTACTATTAAATCAGCAAGATGTGTAGTGTACATTTAAAAGAGCATCAATTATATTAAATCCTGCAGATAAACATCAATCTGATTATTATATCAATATCTACTTCATATCTATCTATTATATTAATATCCAGAATGATCTCACTAGGAAACACAACTATTTTACGTTTTGTCAGACTAGTGGCTAATTTATGCAAATTCATACAAGTTCAGTGGTACGAATATGTACAATTTTAAAAAGGAGGCGTGGCACCCAACCCCATCATTGGGGGATAAGCAATTAGTACAAAATTTTCTAAATCTCAGCAAAACATTTAAAACAAGCATCTTTTCATAGTTTATTTAATAAAAATAATTTTTGCTGATGTTTTTTTTTTTTTTTTATGTATTTATGTATTTATTTATCCCGATCATTTTCAGCACAGTACAAACATGGATAATTATTTAAAAATTTACTTCATTTCAGCTATTTGTCAAGGAAATATTTTTGATTTTAAATTTAATTTAAATAAATAAAAAAAACTAAAATAAAATGATCAAAAATACTAACTAAAATGAGAAAGAAAACATACCAAAATGACAAAAAGGTAAGTAACTCTGGTAACTAAAATTAAGCAAAATGTGTGTAGAAGAAAACACATCTCATATTAGAGACTGCTATGGCCAGTATTCAGAATTTTAGATATTAGAATCAGACCAATTATGAAAAAATGCTATCAATGCATCCCTAAACTGCTGAAGATGAGCCTTTAGTAAGATGCAGGTTTGTACAGTGATAGTATAAATGTAGAGGTCATCCGGTGACACTCATGTCAGAGCCTCAGTAAGGGGACAGATCTGTTTCTGTGAGCTTTGCAGAGTTAATCACACTCTGAGTGAGAGCTCTAGATTAATCTAATTAATAAAAGTCATGCTCTGTCCCTGCATATCTAATACTTTAAGATAACGATGTCATAAATCCACCCTGCTAATATGGCAGGTGGAGAGAGGGTGGTGTGTGTGTGAGAGAAAGAGAGTGAGAATTATGGAGAGATTGTGTTTATGTGTGTACTTAAGAAAGCTTTGCTCATCAGAACACACATCTTTTATATTCCGATCACAAATGCTAGAAAACATTCATTTAGAACCAAAAAACCAAAAAATTACAAAAACAAAAAAATTATCTATTTATTTATTCATTTTCTTTTTAGCTTAGTTCTTTTATTAATCAGGGGTCACCACAGCGGAATAAACCGTCAAGTTTTCCATCATATGTTTTATGCAGCAGATACCCTTCCAGCTGCAACCCATCACTGGGAAACACCTTTTTACATTCACACACTTACACTACGGACAATTTAGCTTATTCAATTCACCTGTACCGCATGTCTTTGGACTTGTGAGGGAAACGGGAGCACTGGAGGAAACCCAAGCAAATACGGTGAAAACATACAAACTCCAGACAGAATTGCCAACTGACCCAGCCGAGGCTCAAACCAGCGATGTTCTTGTTGCGAGGCGATCATGCTACCCACTGTGCCAGGTATATTTATTTTCATAATGTTTTTTTTTGAGGTTCACTTGAGGAGCAGTACCACTACTACAAATCTAAAATATTAATAATAAATGAAACAGTACAATAGTATTATCATAATTAATCAAAATTAGTTTTAATATTGTGATGCATAATAACATTTATACAACAGTTCTCTCTGGTTCTTGAATCTGATTGGCTGATAGCCGTCATTATTCTGAAATTAACAGCACTCCTACTCCCAGTTCACCCTTGTGTATTACTCCGTGTATTGATGTGAGACGGGACTTACATATCAGGAAAGTATTTCGTGTTGGATACTCTTTGTATAACCTTGAGTTCCTGTACATTTTGGTTGGTCATCTGTTTGCTTCTAATGAGTCTCCTGTTTTTGCTACTGCAGACTAGTTCAGTTAAAAGAAAAAAGATGGCCACATGTGTTAGGAGTTTTTCCATATCATAAACACAACAGTAATCTTGTAGCATTTGCGCTGCTTTGGCTTTTACTGGGTTAATTATTGTGATATCCTGATTGCAACAGAGAAATACTGGGAAATCTCTGTAGACTGATGGCATTTCATGCCGTTCAGCCTGGTAATCTAAAAAGCAAAATCACCTGTTTTGTCTTTACTTTAGACATCATGAAGGAGAATCATTCAAGTGACGTTGGTGAATTAGTAACGGTTTCTGTTGTTCTGACATCAGCTAGAATGGATAGTGGAGGAAAGTAGCTCCTCAAAAAAAAGTGTTTTTAGACTCTCCGTGTTAGATTTTCTTTTTTATATGCATGATTATGCTGCCAAGCGGTTGTATAAACACAATATCACACTTCTAACAGTGCGATATGGCTGTATACCATCACTGGTGGGACACTATGCCTCACACCAGCGCCAATATACAACCATATCGCACTGTTAGTCGTATAATATTGCTCATATATCTAATTTTAAGTTATATTTATTTGTAATTATTTTTTTATTCTAAATATTTAAAACGTGTGAAACACCTTTTATTGTTATTTATGCATTACATTACCTGTTTAATATTAACTAAAATGTTTGTTTAATTTAAAATTTGCCCCCCAAAAATTGCATTTTTGTGTTGTTTTTATCAGTTTTCTATATTTCAACTTGTAAAATTGGTTAAATAGTAAGCTGATAGTAAAATGCTTAATTTTATAATGAAAAGTTATTTTGGTTTTTTGGGGTGCAATAAAAAATAATGTCTAGATAATCAAGAAAAACTATAAGGTGCTACAGTTCAGTAAATATTATCAACCACAGAAAAAAAAGAAGACGATTCTAAATATATTAATTTACCATATGGAGGATTAAGATTAATTTTCATTCATTCATTTCTTTCAGCGAATGCCAAGTACTGGGAAATACCCATACATTACAGCAAACTTAGCTTATTCAATTCACCTATAACGTATGTCTTTGGACTGTGGCGGAAACCGGAGCACCCACAGGAAACCCACACAAACACGAAGAGAACATGCAAACTTCACACAGAAATACCAACTGTCCCAGCTGAAACTCGAACCATAAACCTTCTTGCTGTGAGGCAACAGTGCTAACCACTGAGCCACCATGTCGCCCAAGATTTATATCATATAATTATATTATTAAAATAGAAATAAATTTCATTCATTCATTTTCTTTTCAGCTTAGTCCCTTTATTAATCCGGGGTCGCCACAGCGGAATGAACCGCCAACTTATCCAGCACATTTTACGCAACAGATGCCCTTCCAGCTGCAACCCATTTCTGGGAAACCCATCCATAAACACTCATACACACTAATACACAACGACAATTAAGCCTATCCAATTCACCTGTACTGCATCTCTTTGAACTGTGAGGGAAACCCACGCGAACGCATAGAGAACACAGTAACGTCAACTGACCCAGCCGAGGCTTGAAACAGCTACCTTCTTGCTGTGAGGCTACAACACTACCTACAACCCCACTGCGTTGCCCAGAAATAAATTTATATTATATAATTATACATTATACTATTGATCAAAACAAAAAAAATAGGAAAAAGCTTTTCACTCTGACAATGATTCAAACGCACATCAAGATGAGTGGTTTATCTAAGACGCCCCATAATTAAAGTGGCCCATTTTACAAGTGTTCCAATAAATCTGAAATCTGCTCTGATAAATTTGAATAAATTAACAGGGCATTACCACACCAGCAGAGTGCATTTACTCTAATGAATATGCAAGTGTAAGTGAAAGGGGCTGCTATGCTGACTCCTCTTCATTAGACTAGCTCCTCCCACTATGCTTTCTGAAAGAGGCGTCTCATTAGCATATTAATAAGCAAGACACATTTGGCTCTTTGATCAGTGTGATACTGTCTGAATATAAGAACCACCCAAAACATTGCTCATCGTCTAATTCACAAGGCAATTAGAGCAATGATGAATATTCATGATGCCCTCTGAGTCTAGAAGGGAGGAGACAATCAACAAAATGAAAGATCTCAGAGCTTCTGCTGTTCGACCTCTTCATATATATATACCCACATATGTCTGTATTTCCTAACACATGTTTGAAATTCAATGATTAAAAAGTATACAACTTTTTATAAGAAAAGTTTGCAGTGTTGGCAAAAAAAAACTACATGTACACTCACTGGCCACTTTATTAGGTACAACTTACTCGTACTGGGTTGGAGCCCCTTTTGCCTTCAGAACTGCCTTAATCCTTCATGGCATAGATTCAACAAGGTACTGTGAATATTCCTCAGAAATGTTGGTCTATATTGACATGATAGTTCGCACAGTTGCTGCAGATTTGTCGGCTGCACATCCATGATGTGAATCTCCTGTTCGACCACCATTTCTTTATTGGATCGAGTTATGGTCACTGTAGAGGCCAACTCATTGTCATGTTCCAGAAACCAGCCTGAGATGATTCGAACTTGATGACAGGTCGCATTTTCCTGCTGGAAGTAGCCATCAGAAGATGGGTACACTGTGGTTGTGGCACAATGCTAAATTAGTACTAATGGGCATAAAGTATGCCAAGAACATGCCCTCCACACTATTACACCAGCAGCAGCAGCTTGAACCACTGATACAAGGCAAGATGGATCCATGCTTTCATGTTGTTGATGCCAAATTCTGACCCTACCATTCTAATGTCGCAGCAAAAATTGAGACTCATCAGACCAGGCAATGTTTTTCCACTCTTCTATTGTCCAATTTTGGTGAGCCTGTTCAAAATTTAAGCCTCAGTTTCCTGTTCTTAGCTGACAGGAGTGGCACCCGGTGTGGTCTTCTGCTGCTGTAACCCATTCGCCTCAAGGCTGGACATGTTGTGCGTTCAGAGATGCTCTTCTACAAACCTCGGTTGTAACGTGTGGTTATCTGAGTTACTGTTGCCTTTCTCTCAGCTCAAACCAGTCTGGCCATTTTCCTCTGACCTCTGGCATCAACAAGGCATTTGCATCCACAGAACTTCAGCTCACTAGCCATTTTCTCTTTTTCGGACCATTCTCTGAAAACCCTAGAGATGGTTGTGCGAGAAAATCCCAGTAGATCAGCAGTTTCTGAAATACTTAAAACAGCCCGTCTGGCACCAACAACCATGTCACGTTCAAAGTCACTTAAATCACCTTTCTTCCCCATTCTAATGCTCCGTTTATTTACATGCCTAAATTGATTGAGTTGCTGCCATGTGATAGGCTAATTAAAAATCTGCATTAACAAGCTGTTGGACAGGTGTACCTAAAAAAGTAACTGGTAGGTTTATATAATGAGGCAATATAATATTAGCCTAAAGTGCGATTTAAATGGTTAACCTAAGGGTAACTTGTTTAACTATATTTAGCAAAGTCATTGGACAACAGTGGTTTGTTATGTAGCCAATTAAGAAAAAAAATCTTAAGAGGCTAATAATATTGGCTTGAAAAATTATTTTAAAAAAGAAAAATTAAAAGAAAAAAAATATAGGAAATAATTTAGCATTCAACTGCATATTAAAAATAAAAATTCTAAACATATGTGTTTTAGTTCTATTTTTAAAAAAGGCCATCGATCTGAACAACACGTCATAAGCGCAATGCATCTCTTTGTAATGAACTACCAGTGCGCGGTCACGCAATATCTCAGCATTTGAGAGGGTGAACCACGTCTTCAGCTCTTATTACCACTGAGAGATGCAGAGAGAAGTAGAGAGAGCTGCATCTCTGCATCAAACATGCTCATCATCCACCATCACACTTCAAAGCCACTCACACACTCTTCTATCACACAGCAAAGACACATTCACTCAGAAACCCACACAGCTAAGCAGACGCGTTTGAGCATTAATAAACAAACATCAGCATCATGTTCTATGACTCTTAAGAGAGAAATAAGAGGCTGAGAGGTCAATAATCCACTTTACAATCTAATTACAATAACATTAGCTGCTGTTCTTGAAGGAAATTGACTGATCGGGGCTTTCATTTTAATGGTAAAACATCAGCAGACTTGCTGACAGAAATCTGAAATACAATTTTGCAATCATAAAACCTAATTTTTGGCACTTTTGATGAAAGCTACACTGCAGGCAGGGTCAATTATGTAAACAAATTTTTAGGTTAATTGGGCAGGGTTAAAACAAGTGGGTTGGTTGTCTGGGGCACAGCAAACTGTTGAATTGCCCATGGTTCTATTCTATTCTGTTTTTATGAAACAGAATTTTTCATTTTCATAAGTTGTAAATTGTAACCACCAGAAGTGAAACAAACAGACAAAATCTCTATAGAAATAGTTACCTTTTTTGCGCGATGAATCTAGAATATAAAAAAGTTTACACTATTCAAATGAATTGAAAAATTTTTGTTTGTGGAGATCTCCAAAAAACATAGTTAATCCGGAAAGTGTTCATAGCGCTTCACTTTTTCCATTTTTTAAATGTTAAAGCATTATTCAAAAATGGATTAAATTAATTAATTTCCTCAAAATTCAGATACATTTACACTGATCATTCTTGAGATGTTTCAGCAGCTTAATTAGAGGTTACCTGTGGTAAATTCAGTTGATTGGACATGATTTGAAAGGGCATACACCTGCCTATATAAGATCCCAGGGTTGACAGTGCATGTCAAAGCACAAACCAAGCATGAAGACAAAGGAATTGTCTGTAGACCTCCGAGACAGAATTGTCTGGAGGCAAAAGGCTGGGGAAGATTACAGAAAAATTTCTGCTGCTCTGAAAGTTCCAATGAGCACAGCTGCTTCCATCATCCGTAAGTGGAAGATGTTTGGAACCACCTGGACTCTTCCTAGAGCTGGCCGGCCATCTAAGTTGAGTGATTGGGGGAGAAGGGCCTTATTCAGGGAGAAGATCAATAACCCGATGGTTACTCTTTCTGAGCTCCAGCATTCTTCTGTGGAGAGAGGAGAACCTTACAGAAGGACAACCATCGGTGCAGCAATCCACCAATCAGGCCTGTATGGTTTTTACGTTTGGTTCATCAACAGGCTAATATCATCCCTACAGTGAAGCATGCTGGTGGCAGCATCATGCTGTGGGGATGTTTTTCAGCAGCAGGAACTGGAAGACTAGTCAAGATAGAATGAAGGAAGAATGCAGCAATGTACAGAGACATCCTGAATGAAAACCTGCTTCAGAGTGCTCTTGACCTCAGACTGGGGCAATGGTTCATCTTCCAGCAAGACAATGACCCAAAGCACACTGCCAAAATATCAATGGAGTGGCTTCACAACAACTCAGTGAATGTCTCATATAGATGGACACAAGTTTTTACATGTTAGGTTTTTGAGAAACAGTTTTTTTTTCTGTTTGTAGTTTCCATTTTTTGTCATATTTATTGTTTGTTGCAGGACTCTTTGTCTGGACTCAATCTCATGTGAAAATAATCCATTTTTGAGTGTTTGATATGATTTTATATGTCTGTATGGAGTGGATGAAATGTGTGACATTTGAACACAAAAATGCAAGAGTGAGAATCCTAACTAAACTGAATATTACTGCAGCATTTTGTGCTGTGTAATCTTTTTTTTTATATTAATGTTGCATTAATTTGTGGTTGTTTTTTGCTATTATTAGTAATATTGGAATATATAAATGTAGCAAGGGATGAGACAACAAATAACCCAATGTTTAACTCATATTTAACCCAGCAACTTGGTTAACCTAACCCACTGGTTAGGTCAAATACACAATCCACTATTCTGAGCTAAATGAGTAAACCCAGCACTTAGGTCAAAACAACCCAAGCACGCGTTCCGTCCCATAGTTACCCAGTGCCTGGGTTAGGGTTGGGCTATTTTCCAGCCCAGCATTTTTTAGTGTATTCTGATTACATTAGTTATACACTGTACTTTGTTAAAACAGAAAACACAAAAGTAATAAACCACAATGTTTATAAAGGACATGCTTACCACCATAAGTTTTAAATCTGTAAGTTTACTTTTGTTTTTTTACAGAACTGAATGGTTTTATTCAGAAACGTTAATTCACTACGGTTAATTAAAAGTCACAGTTGTTACATCACAATTTACATTTTTAAACAAATAAATAGTCTTAATTAGAATATACTAAAACAAGTCTTAACAATCCCAAATGTTTCATGTAAACATCTACAGGCCAACATCAGTTTCATTTGACATTTTAAATAATATTTTAATTCAAAATTTTTGTGCAATAATGTGCATCTCTATGTTATAGGTTTGATATTGTACAATCTGATAATGTACATGCCTGCATTATTGTTGTTGCTTTCATTAAATTTGGAAAGGTGTAGGAGGCTACAGGAGGGAATTAAGCATTCTCTAGCCTAACTGCTTCTGATGGAGTGCCTGTGTGTGTGTGTATGCGTGTGTTTGGTGCCGTTAACCCTTGACCATTACAGCAGAGGGTAAGACTGGGAGCAGGTTGATGCCGTATGCCATGATGAATGATATTTAGTCTAATGGCGAACGTGTGACGCATTTGTGTCTGATAGATGAGACTGGCTGGTAAATACAGCTCTCTGACGACACTGTATTTTCAGTCAGCACCCTGGCTATTCCATTTCTTATCATTTGCATTTTTATTGTTGAAATTCCTGATCTGAAGGTTCTGTTAAAAGGTGTCAAATACAAGAATTAAAGTGTAAATTAACTCAATACTAATTAGATCTTATATTTTAAAAATGAACTTGAGGTGACAATGACAGGTCATTTAAAGTTCATGATGAGTCAAGATCTTCTCAGCATTACAGCAACTAGTCAGGAAATGTTATTTCCTGTATTTATTTATTGAGCAAAAAATACTTCATACTTTGATTTATAGAACACACAAAAAAACTTACATAAAAGTTAGTGTAACAATAGTGATAACCTAAATGTATTTAGAAAAAAATCATTTGACAACAAATTAAAAAATCTAAAATACAAATTAAGCGAAGTTTAAAATCTTTATTCTTTATACACAACTTCATAACAATTTTACCCATGCATTTGTCAACAAGAGTTTTTTTTAAGTTAGCAAAAAATTATTTCTAAATTAATTAATTGTCATATAATCAAAAAATCTATTTATATTTTATAAAGAACAAGTTAGAATTACAGTTGAAGTCAGAATTATTAGTTAATTATTAATTATTAATTAATTAATTAATTATTATGTTAAGGTACTGGGTGTTTATAGTACTTATAAAGTATAGGAACTTATTTCTTGCGGGAACCAGAAATTAAACTTTTTTTTTTTCTTCATTTGGAAATTCTAAAAACATAAAAGTACTTGTAGAGTTGTTACTAGATTGCATTGATGTGTCTTTTGTCATACAATTTTTTCAGAAACACCAGATTTGCCGAAATAAAAATGTTAAAATGAATAAATAAATATAAATACAATTAAAATTATTATTTTTTAAATCTGTTTTGTAAGCTCGTCCTCTAATCAAATCTTTCTTCAGCCAAATTATGACAGTTCTCATCACTACACAATTCAATTTGTTATAATGCCAGAACAAGCTGATAGACTAGTCTTATTATTTACAATTTATTTTATTTAGGAATTTAATTAAGAATGAAGTATATCATACTGACAATTCAAATATGAACAACTTATAAAGCCTAATGTACTTTAAATAACTTTGCACATTATAATTACCTCGAATTAGAATTAATTTAGTCCATAATTACTTTATCACATTAAAAAGCCATTAACTGAATTCATTGATTACAGAAATATTTAACGAGTTAATTTAAAAAATACGTGATCCTCCTCAAGAGTCACACTGTAAGAGATACACTGTAAATAAGCCCTGTTTTAGGCGCGTTTTAGTTGCGCCTTTATGCATGTCCACCATATTATTCCCTTCTCCAGCAGTGTGAATGGGAATCAGCGTGCGTGTGGTCTTGAGTGATCGTCTTCATTTACATAACAAAAGAATGACTTCGACGAACACAGTCAAGTAGGTTATCAGGGCCCCTAATAAAGAAAGACACCCTGTTTGCCTGATATGATTAACTAATATCTATACACAACAAATCCGAAAGAGTTCATTAAAGCTGAAATCTTAAGTTGAACTGTCGCCTTAAAATTTTATGACATCAAATAGTGTCATGTTATGACGCTGCAGATTTTAACAAAATATATTCAAAAATGTCGTTTGCTCTTTATTCAAACTTCTTATATTGAAATGAGCAGAAACGACATCATTCTTGAGTTTTTTTTGTTGAACTACTGAATTGTTTCATGTTTATTTTACTATCATTTGTAAAATCGAACAAGTGTGTTTAATTCCTTTATGTTGTCCTAACACAAATCGATTGTGTGGAGCATTTTTACAGTGTAAGAACACAGAAAATAGAGTTAAAATATATGTAGAGGTGAGAGAAATTAATTTAATTAAAATACAGATGTTGAAACTAAAATATATTGTCAGTGCAAAATAATGTCACTCAACAATATTTTTGCTGCTAGATTAAAGTATGCAAGCTACAAACTACAAAATGTTCAATCAACTTGTAAAACTAATCGTGTGAAAGCCAGCAATTTGTAGAGTGTAATGTAACATTAAAATAAATAAATGCATACATATTTGTATGTTAATTATGGGTATAGTCTATAATTAAAACATGTTTCATTCATGTCGAAAATTCAACAAGAAACTTTTTATGAAAAAACGTTGCAAAGTTTGTTAAAATGTTACTTGCTTTAACAAAAAAAAAAAATAAATCAAGTACGTTTTACGTAAAGGTTCCTTATAAAACAAAATGGTGTACTTCGATCATATGAAAAACACTGTTCTGAAACGCTTCTGATTGTGGGTGAAAATCTAATTTCAGAGTAAAAACAAACGCTTGAATTTTTTTTGGGTCAAATATGGACAACCCCAAGCTTAATACAACCAAGCATTTTGTGCTAGGTTAAAAGAAAATTAATTTATTTTTAAATAGTCCAGAGTAGCTGAGAATAGGCTGATGTTTTACCATGACAAATTTAATTGCTGTGCTTAGGCCTCAAAAAGTTCACGTGTAGAACAGCGAAGCTCCATCATCTCACATCCAGTCTCCACAGCGCTCTTTTCTCAGGCTGAGGGTTTTATTGGCTCAGCGGGTCGCGTGAATGAGGTGTAAATGAAAAGTGTTCAGACGACAGTGCGTGCGCCCCTCCTTTGAGGAAGATTGTCATGTGACAACACCGAGAGCTCTTGAAGGGACAGAAACGGGGGACAGACGCTCAGAGACTTTAGCACACACACCGAGAACTCCGTATGAGAGAAAGGAGACTTTGAGATTTCGATTCACTGCTCAAGTTTACATAATGGACAGCAATTCATAAATCCACAACTTTCTCAAAACTTTTTTCACAAGAATGGATATTAATTGAGTGCCAACTGAAGCACCTGTGTATTTAGGATGTTTCACTTTTCACTTGGCACTTGCGTGCGATTTGTAACGAGCTCGGAGTGTTTTTAAGCCATTGATCATTGACTTTGTGAATTTAACGTGAAAATGCCTCGTCCTGGAAGAAACACGTACAGCGACCAGAAGCCGCCGTATTCCTATATTTCGCTAACAGCAATGGCCATCCAGAGTTGCCCTGAAAAGATGCTCCCGCTAAGCGAAATTTACAAGTTCATTATGGACAGATTTCCGTATTATCGGGAAAACACGCAGCGCTGGCAGAACTCCCTCCGCCATAACCTTTCCTTCAACGACTGCTTCATCAAGATCCCGCGAAGACCGGATCAGCCCGGGAAAGGCAGCTTCTGGGCTCTTCATCCTAGCTGCGGTGATATGTTTGAAAACGGGAGCTTCTTGAGACGCCGCAAAAGATTCAAAGTGATGATCTCCTCCGAGCACCTGCAGAAACCCTCAGACGCGGCGCATTACCTCCAACAACAAGCAAAACTCCGAATGACCGCTTTAGGGACGCATCTACCACAGATGACCAGCTACAACTTAAGTGTGACTCAACCCTCCACCTTTAAACACCCCTTTGCCATCGAAAACATCATTGCCAGAGATTACAAAATGCCAGGAAGTCTTGCTTTCTCCGCCATGCACTCCATGTCCACGGGTTATCAAATACACAACCAACTGACCACGGCTTGGCCCCACATGTACAGCAGTAATGTGATTGACGCTGAATATGCTGCTTATGGAGTACCACTCAAATCCCTGAGTCACGGCGCGCAAAGTTTACCGGCGATCCCCGTGCCAATCAAACCCGCTCCTGCTTCGGTTCCGTCCATCCCGGCGCTGCACGCTCACCTTCCAGCCTTTTTATCCGGATCTCCGCAGTCCCTTAGCCCGGCGTCTCCCAGTCAGAGCAACCCTGCAACCCCGAGCCCGACCTCACTGCTCCATTCGGTCGCCGTGCACTGCCAAGAGGTCACTTAAAAGTTTAAAGAAGAATTTGAAACTTTCTTTGAAACATACCCAACAATAAGGCAAGACTTGGAAACTTGACAGTATAAAACAACTTATATCAAAAACATCAAATGTGATGTTGTCTTGTGTAAAATATGTCTGAATACAGTGAAATTACATGTTTATAGCTCTTTTTTTTCTGACATGCACTCTTAAAATTAAAGGTTTAAAAGGGAGATCATGTTGCAGCGATGCAAAAGAATAACTATTTCTATTTCACCAAAACAGTTCTTAAATTATCCATTTGTGTTGAACATTTGAAAACATTAAAGAACTTGCTTTAACTATAAAGATTTTTTATTTTTTATTTTTGGAATTTAGATGTTCCACTGATAGTTTACATTTACATTTAAATTAATTACTTTAGCCTTTATCCAAAGCGAATTTTAAGTGAGTTAAGTTTGCAAGTTGTTATTGAATTTCTTAATGGAACCAAATGCCAATGAAAAAAAAACTTATTTTTAAGAGTACGCATGTCATGAATTTAGGCTACCTCATATTATTAAAAGTTCATAAATCCTATTGAAAAACGCACAATGCTAAAAAGATAACAAGATTTTCGGACATTAAAGTTCATTGAACAGATTCACAAACATTCTACATGTAGATAATTTTACTTGTAACTTATAAATATGGGGTATATTTTACTCATTAAGGCTCATCGACATCAAGTAAAGCAACAGAAAATATTGCATGTTATAAGCACAGATGTTGCAGCCTTTCCGGCACAGAAAAAAAGGCTACAAATGGAAATACTCCTACAAAGCACTTTTGGTGTGACGATAAAGATATCGAATATTGTTCTGTGAACAATGCTCCTTCTAATTTATCCGCTTTGTTGAAAATATAGCGAAAGCTGTTTGTATATACTTTTTCTGTATAGTGTTGAATTGCCCTGATGTACTAGCATGCTGCTTTTCACATATTCCTGAAATAAATTATAAACTTTGTCATCAAACTTCACAGAAATTTCCTGAGACTGTCATTTTAATTTGTAAATGTATTACAGTTTAATGTAGCTATAGTTTAAGAGAGCTGTTTCAACGAAGGAACGTAAATAGCGGCATAATACCACCGAACACCTTTGTAAATTAGAAAGAAATAAACTCAAGAGACACTTGTTGGGTTCCGTTACGGTTGTCGGTAAGAGCTGAATATCACGACCTCGTTTTAATGCTTTGTTTTGCACAAATTTAGTACGTTTTGCGGAACATTAACACATTTAAAAAGTAGTCCAGTTTAACTTAACAGAAATCAACGTGTCAGAGAGATTCCATTCATCTTTTAAATTAGTAGTGACGGACATGAGTTAAAAGGAAAATATAAACGAAGCTAATTTCAGTTGATTTCTTTTTAGAAATTAAAACGTGTCTTATCTCCACAGTAAAAAATTATTTTTAGTATGTAGTGGTTACGAAAATGTTCAAACATGATCCGCACAAACAACAAAAAGTGATAGTATTATAAGAATACAGATGTACAAAATGTACAAAATCATAGCATATACAGACTAACGAGAATTAAACCGAATTTAAACATTTAACCAAAAATAAAGAAACAACAACAACAAATCAATATGGGAAAACTGCAAGTAAGGGGAACCAACTTCATAACTGGCTACAATTGCAAAACTGTTCTGAGAAAAAGGTTATTTATTTGTTAATTATTTATTTGCAGCTTTCTTTTGATACTATTGTAGTTAATGACATACAATTATATTATTACATTTCTGCCTATCTTAAAATTCTTCAAATAATTTGAGCAAACATACATACATTTTAAATTATTCATAAAGTGCAACTTCAAGACGTTTTCATATTTTTTTACTTAAAGTAAAATACATTTTTATTATAAAAAAAGAAAAACTATATATACATTATTTCAATATTTCAAGTAACTTTTATGGGATCTAAAATAATTTTTCAAATGCAATTTAATAAATCATTAACTTTAATTCAATTCATCTTTATTTGTATAGCACTTTTACAATTGTGTCGAAACAGCTTAAAGTTCTAGTAAATTGAAATTGAAACTTTCAATCCAGTTTTCAGAGTTGAATTAACTTGACCTTATGCATTAGGTTTTTTTAATGAGAGATATTTATGACTTCTGTAAAGAGCTAAAATTACATTTGCTGTTACAGCATGTCATGAACTCTGTGATCTGATGACTGCATAAACAAGCTTCCTCTAAACCGTTAACATCTCACAGAAACCAGAAAGGTATATTCATGCTATTCAACACATATAATTTCATCAGACTAATGACGCCAATTTAGTAAATGATTTTAAGTATCTTCGCCCTAATAGGTGTTCAAAAACATTAGACAGTGGAAATATATTGTAGCAGCATGTACTGACACAAATGAAGGTTAGTCTAGATTGTTTGTGCGATATTCAGCATTTCATGCACAGCTTTAATTAAAAGAATGCATTAGAATGGGGAAACATTCAAGGTAATTAGCATGTGTAATTTATCCGTTTCTTAATGCATGTGGGCAGTGTCCTGAATAATGAGGTGGTCTGAACCCGACACACAGGAGACAGAATGGACAGGAACCGGTTATTTATACTCACACTGTCGAAAAACTAATGTCATCAAGCTCGAAATCAACTCACAGAACTTATTTGGAGGGAAATTTAACCCGCACTAAGCTAAATAGCCTTATTTATTTCCTTCTGTGACATTATTAATTTGGGGCGTGCATATTTATGAGCAAAATACCTGAACATGCTCAGGCAGAGGATGGCAAGGATATTTATATGGCCGTAAATCAACAAGCTGTGAGTCTGGAGGGAGTGAAAATCAAACACACACACACACACACCCGCACACACACGCACACACACAAGCGCACACACACACACACACAAACACGCACACACACACTTAGGTTTCAATGAATTGTGGGGACATTCCAAAGATTTCTATTGTTTTTATAAGCCAAGTAATACTTACCTTAACACAATCCTCACAATAAAATTGTTTCAACATTGAGTATTTTTAATTACTTTTTTCCCTTTCAAAAAACTGTACTTTTAAATACATTAAAAAGATACCCATATAAATATATATTATTTTGTTTTATGTGCCTTTCCAGAGACTTTGTGACTAGTCACCAATATTAGTATATATAATGTTTCCTTATTTTTTCCTTACCTCCATCTATCCATTCATTTATTTACTTATTTTCTTATAAATGATTACTCTAATTTCTTTAACCCATTGCACATTTTTTGTAAAACTTGTCTTTGATTATGTCTGTAAAATCACATTGTACATTAATTGTGATAACCTTAAATAAACATGTTACATAAAATAAATAAATTAATAAATAAAAAAGATACACATAAATAAAAATAAATATCCTAATCCTAATAAAAAACTGCATAAATCTCTTCACTTTTCACTTGTTTTATTTTGCTGAAATTATTACAAGTGAGGAAATCTTCAAAATGATGTTTTAAGAGATTCTGTCAGATTTAGCTTACTTTAAATTTCGAAACCACCAAAAATTTCTGCGATATACCGTTAAGGTGTGTGTAAGATTTTTATTTAAGTTTTTTAAGGACAACAATATGTTCAGCAGAAAAGGATATCCAAAAATGCAGTTTTAAATTTGAAAGAAATTTGTGTTTTAGAAATTAACGAAAACAGCAGAAGTCAATGATTAAGTTGAATTTTTTAGCCTGACATGTTTACTGCTCCAAAATATTTTTAAATCTTCTCTAAATAAAATATACTGTGTTTAAAGGGGAAAAAGTCTTTTTATTTTTTTACTCAGAGATTTAAAATTAACATATTTTAAAGCAGTAATCACAATACGGTGAAATAGTGATATTTTAACTAAAGGTTATTAGAAGTGTAATTTATAGTGTAAAACTATTATAGTGTATTTACTAGTGTAAAAGTCTTATAAAATTAGCTATGATGTTACAATATGTATCACTTTTTCCCCTCTGACAGCTTATGCCAGTGTATTTTATTTAGCTTAATCTTAATAAACTTTTGTTGTTTTGATGATTCATTAATAATACAATTTTAGTAATACATTTATTAGTAATACATTTATTTAGTAATAAAAATAAATATTTTCTCTTAAGTTTAAAAAAAATGTAGACTTTTTGATTTTCAAGTAAAGAAAAAAAATCTATTATTATTATATAATATGTTTTTACAAATTTCAGACAATGCTATAATCGAATAAAACTTCATCAATAATGAAAAGCACAGCAATACAGGGTCAAAACATGGTAACATTCAAAACATTGACATTCACTCATCAATTAGAAGATACACATGATTTTAGTTGAAAAATAAGAAGTAATGGTTGATTTGTATTTAAAAATATATTTATTTTTAGGATCAAACAAACATGAAAAGTGAAAAAAAATATTAAATACAGATTTGAATAGTCAAAATTATAGTTTCCACCCCAGAAATAACTAAATTTGATTCGCAAAATGACTGAAAACTTTTGCAAAACATTTACTCAACATTTATTTTTACAAACAAATGTTACATTAAACAGGTCTATATTATATACACATTTGTACAAAAAACATGATACGAGCTTGTTTGGACAGAAACGAGTGCCTGATTTCAGTCTTATGCAAACCGATAACAATCACCTAGGCTGTATAGCGAAAAAAGCAGCAGCAGGTGCAGAAGAGACTCTGCGCTCGACTCGAGCCAAACGCCTGTGTGTGCATGAAATCACTGTGTCAACATTTAATTCATGCTCCTAAGCAGAGACTGTGAGACAAATTACAGCACTGGGTGGGACTGCCAATATTAGCTCAAGCAACAACAGCAACTCATCCACTGACTTCAAGGAAATACTTTCAAAATCCCCCTAAAATAGTTCTTATTTATGTTTGTGAATTAAACATGCTGGCAATTTCCTCAGCACTCTCCAGATGACTGATCGCAAAAGCATTTAAAGCAAAGTCTTGTGAGTAAACATTCTCAAGTGGAGTGGAGCAAGAGAAGCGAGGACTGTTTGGTCAGCCATAAAACATCAGGCAGCAAACACTGGCTTGGACTATTGTGTGTCGTCAATGCACTTCAGGCTTTTCAGCGTGTTGCCAGGAGACAGGATGAGTTGACACAGCCATGCTGCTCGAACTGGTCAATGCTGTGTGTTTGCGGTTGTGAGTGGGCAAATGCCGCTGGCTTTGTCTCACTAAGAGACCTCCAGTGAGAAGAACGGCACCCTTTTGTGTGTTTTTAGTTTTTTTTTTGTTTATGACACACTGTGTAAAAGTGGCTGATTGGTGTGTGTCCAATGCCAGAAACACTAAAAATATACAATAGCTTTAGAGTTTTTTGTCTTATTCAGAGGAATAGTCATTAATAGCACTATGGGTGAATGAACTTCAAATGTAAATCTTCTCTTTTAATATAAAATCAATAGCATTTATTTCATTTTTTTTTACAATTTGTCATACACTATTGTCACCTTTTCTTTTTCAAATATTTCAGAAGTTATGTTTAACAGAGAATTTTAAAAAAGTTTTTTTTTTTTTATACATATTAGACATTAATTATTAAAACTTATATTGCAAGACACAATTATTCACCTTAAAGTGCAATTTAAATTCTTAAGTAGGATTATTATGTTAAATCAAGTCACTGAACAATGTTAGGTAGCCAATAAAAATTAAATAAATAAATAAAACAAATAAATAAAAATAACTCAAACAAATAAAATAAATCAATAAAATACTCAAATAACATAATTAAATAAATAAATAAAGTAACACAAATAAAATAAATAAATAAATAAACTAGGGCGACGCGGTGGTGCAGTAGGTAGTGCTGTCGCCTCACAGCAAGACGGTTACTGGTTCGAGCCTCGGCTGGGTCAGTTGGCATTTCTGTGTGGAGATTGCATATTCTCCCCGTGTTTGCGTGGGTTTCCTCCGGGTGCTCCGGTTCCCCCACAGGCCAAAGACATGCGGTATAGGGGAAAATTGTCAGTATTGTATGAGTGTGAATGAGTGTGAATGAGTGTGTATGGGTGTTTCCCAGAGATGAGTTGCGGCTGGTAGGGCAGCCGCTGTGTAAAACGTTCTGGATAAGTTGGCGATTCATTCCGCGTTTACCGTTTAAATGAATAAATAAATAAAAACAACTCAAATAAATATGATAAAAAACCTTTATAAATAAATATTTTTTTAAAATAAATAAAATAAGTAAAAATAAAACAAACAAATAAATAAATAAATAAATAAATTTGAACAGGGCTGTTAATGACCTAAAAATTATTTTAAAAATTTTGACACTACTTATGTCTTTTATTCCAAACAAACTAAAATAAATAATTATAGCAAATACTGAAAGTGAAAGTGTTCTTACTCTGTTAAACATCATTAGAGAAATAAAAATAAATAAATAAATAAAAATCACAGGAGGGCTAACATTTTTGCCTTCAACTGTACAGTATATAGTGCTTAGCATAAACGCGTACATCCCATTTTGAAAATGAATATTTTTATCCATTTCTCAGTGAATATAGGTAATTGATGCATTTGAACAATGCAGATTTATTAAACAGCTATATTTATCAAAATAATATTTTAGTCAGAGAACATATTTAAAAGACTATTAATATTAACTATTATTACTATTAACTAGTTTATTTTGTCTTTGCCATGATGACATGGTAAATATTATATAATAGTACAAAATATTTTCTGGTTATTTTGCAAGACACAATTATTCAGCTTAGTGCAATTTAAAATCTTAAGTAAGATTATTATGTTAATTTACCAAGTCACTGGACAATGTTATGTACCAATAAGAAATAAATAAATCTTAATGGGGTTAATAATATTGACCTTAAACCTTTTTTTTTTTTTAATTAAAACTTATTGGCAACCCCTTAATTAGTTTGTCCACTAATTGTATCTGTCTAATTTATTGACATCAGCTCATCCAACCCCCCCCCCCCTTTTTTTATCATGTTTTTATTTATTTATTTATTTTTTTTAATTTACTCCTTTTTATTTACTATTGTTGCTGTTATTAGTATTACTATATAATGCTATTTTTTTTATTATTTTATTATTCATAAATGTTTTACTGTCTTTTTACAAAAGTTTTAAAGGGAAAAGTTTAAAGTCTTTCACTATGCCTGTCATATAAAGCATTTATGTACTTTTCACCAAATACATTTTTATTTATTTATTAAAACTATTTAAAACTTTTATTACAACCAAACTAAAAGAAATAAGACTTTCTCCAGAGGAAAATATATTATAGCAAATACTGCCAAAGTTTCCTTGCTGTGTTGAACATCATTATAATAAAATCACAGGAGGGCTAATACCGGTACTTGAACTGTACAGTATATATAGCATGAGATCAAATTCAAACCTGTTACAGACTAATGTAATTTACACTTGTTATATGAATTATTGCAAGGAATCATGCACAAGTGCTTAAACATGCTTTATTTAAATGTTTTATTTTTGTCAAATACTAGGTTTGCATCCTTAAATGGAGGTACATCCAATGCAAAATATGAATAAATATGTATTTCTTTTTTAATAATCCATTGCTCTCTCCTACTGGATTTGTGGAGGTGACAATTTAGCAAGTATAGGTTGTATGTTTACTCATAATAAGAGTGGATGTTGGGTATTAAGAAGTGAACAAGAAATATTGACATACCACTACAGAAATGACTCCCAGTATATAGAACAGTGAGGAGTTTTAAACACAGTGAAGTTTCCCACCAATACAGTACGTAGTACAACCTTTCCAACTTTCATAATAATAATAATAGACTTCTGACTGCCAGATCAGCATATTACAATGATTTCTTTGACACAATTGTAAAAAGTGCTATAAAAAATAAAAATGATGCAAATTCCTCATAGTGGATGAAGTGACACCGAAGACAGGACTAATCCCATTATAATAGTATGTTTTCTTTCAAAAACATTTTACAAAATCTTAGTGAGCAAAAAAAAGAAAAAACAAGTTGTAGGACTTGTAATAAGAAGAAGCCCCCGAGGACCTGACTATCTGAACACTCACTATTACAAAGAGAGATTTAGATCTGATAAGATGGCGCCAATGACCCTCTCCCTTCAGAACAGCAGATGATTGACAGATCCCTAAGTATGACCGGCCTCCGGCTGCAATCCTGAGAACGCAAACACCCAACGAAACACGCAACAAAATCATTTACCCTGCTCTAAAAGTGTCAAAATTGATAAAGTTCTGTCAAAGCAAAGACCCCCCCACAAAAACAGCCCCATTACTTATTGAAACACTCCACTTCTTTTTTAAATAGGCACATTTTACAGCTCACTTAAGGCTTAATAATTGAGTTAATTTTTAAAAATTTAGCTTAGCATAGATCATTGAATCAGATTAGACCATTAGCATCTCACTTCAAAAATTCCAAAAAGAATTTTGAACAATTTTCAGGAACTATGCTACCGTACAATGGCTGCAGCAGGCACAATGACATTACGCAGCACCTGAAAATAGTCCCCAGGTAGGTAACTAGTTAACAGTGTTAATAGTATCATTGCATCTGCTGCAGCAATGGTACGACAGCAAAGTTCCTTGATTATTACATCAGAATGAAAGTATAGTTCTTAGCCAGAACAGCCTAGAAAAGAGCAACTTTTAATTATCGGTTAGTCTTAGTATAATTACAGAGAGTCAAGCTTGAAAATGGGGAAAATTATTAAAACTTTTTTAAAGCAAGATGCTAATGGTCTAATCCAGTTGAATGATTTATGCTAAGCTAAGCTAAATGTGCTCCTGCCAGACCTTGAGATGATTAAATGCAAATATAGTAGAACTCAACTGTTGAGGACTTGTATATAAAAAAATTATAAAAAAAAAGTGTTCTATTAATTACAAATTAATGTATGAAATGCTAGTAATATTCAGCAACCAATCACTTTTCTAACTAAACTACCACAAAAATAAGCTAAATTGAAATCATCAGCTATTAGCAAGTTTATAAACAGTTGGCTAAAGATGTGACGCATTAACTTCACGTTAGGACGTCACTATTTCCTACCAGCCAGTTCACACAAACAGCCAGTTCTTTGTGCAATGATTAACAGGCCAGTTTAACTGCGGTTATTATGCGAAGCTCTAGGGTGCTTCAGCTCTCAGGTGTTGTGATGTTTTAAGCGTGTGAGTGTAATGACAGGCTGAGCTATGCTGTTTTCCCTGCAGCCGCTCACTGACAGCTTGATTTAGGTCAAGCAGGAATCTTCCCTGTTTCTCATAAACTAACACCTCTGTGACACTTCAAAGGGCCAGTCGCACCTGAGGTGACAGAGGTCGCTGTTTCTAAGCACAGAGGGCCAGATGGACAGATACAGGCCAATGCTGGAGGTCAGTTACTGTTTCCAGCAACCCCAAAACCAGCAAAACAGTCAGTACGTTGACAGTATTTCAATATTAAGACAACAATACTCCAATTAAGACTCTCCCACATAAACAGAGATTTCTGATTACTTTAATCTGGCTAAAGTCATTCTTGAAGTAACAAAGATTGTGGAGCACTCATATTTCAGTTACATTAGGAAAGTCACACATAATTAAATCACACTTTTACAGTCGTATAGGACATTTTGCCGCATTTTGCAATAGGATAAACAAACAATTTGATGGCAAGCCAAATAAAATTGCTTTGAACATGAATTTGCATCTGCTGTTATATAGCTTGACAAATTATTAACTGCACCTGTCTTGAAGCTTTCGAAAAATTAAAATTAAAATACCTAAATCTGTGTATGTTACCACATTGAAGACATAAATCATGATGATATGTGGATTGGAATTCTGGAGGGAATGTTGGTTTGGCATCGCTTGGGGCTTTAATTACTTGCCATTAACCTATTTGTGCCCAGATTTTAATGAATCAAATTACAGGTAGTATTGTATATTCAAATATGAAAAAGGACAATAATAACTATAAACTCTATGAAAAATATACAGTGCTCAGCATATATGAGTACACCCCTCACAAATCTATCTTTTATATATCATAATTCATATTTTTAATAGGAAGCTATACAATATTATATTTGTGCATATACATTAGTCAGTACTAAAGCCAAATATGGAGCTTATCTAACAAAATAACTTACGGTCCAAAAAACGAATACAGCCAAATTTATTTATAATAGATAATTATTAAAACACATTTTTAAAAAGATGAAATATCAAGAGAAGCAAAAAAAAAAAAAAAAAAAAAAAAAAATTTGAGTTGAAATTTTGTAAGTTGTAATTTTTATTGCAATATATTGTTTGAATTTAACTGTATCATTGAATCTTTCATTTTCTTAATATGTTTGGTGACTAAAATATTATTTTAATAAATATATCTGTTTAATAAATCTTTTTTGTTTAAACGCACCAAAATACTCTGCTTTTATTCACTGAGAAATGGATAAAGATACTCATTTTCAAAATGGGGTGTACTCAATTATGCTGAGCACTGTAATTGCTGGTGGATCTGATCTGTATATTAAAGTAAGATGATTAGTCCTCCTGTGAAATTTAAATAGATTTTTTTTATATTTCCCAAGTTCCCCTATTTAATGGAGAGAAGATTTTACACATTTATAAACAATCGTTTTAATAACTGACTTAATAATTAATGTCTTTAGTCATGATTACAGTATATAATATTTTTCTATCTATTTTCCATAGGCTATCACTTTTATTTTTATTGCTCATTACTATTTAGCAGAGTTGTGTCAGTATGTTATTTAATGCAAGACGTGGGCCAAACATTTCTTTTCATAGAGTGCACCTTAAAGGGTTACCTAGGTTGATTAGGAAAATCATTGGAAAGCAGTGGTTTGTTCTGTAAGCAATCGAAATAAAAATCTTAAGGGGGCTTTAATGACCTTGATAAATTGTTTAGAACATGTTACAATTTTTATTCCAGTCAAACAATAAAAATAAGACTTTCTCCAGAATGCAGAAAATACTGCGAACATTTTCTAGCTCAGTGAATCATTGACTGGGAAATATTTTAAAAGAAAAAATATTTCACAGGAAAGCTAATAATTTTGCTTTCAAGTGTATGTACATGTAAAACGGGAACATAAAATATATAATCAAAACCAACTCATGTAAACACTTTAACCATAAAAACATTTTATTAAAAATAAAGTATATAATTACTCCTGATGTTTACTACGGACTAAGATTACATTTAAATAATTATAATGCAACAAACTACAGAATTAGGTTACAAGCAAGGGAGAAAACTACTTTAAGATGGTTCCAAAATCTTCTCCCAATTTTGCATGAGCAGGAAGGAAGAGTACATTTTCTGCTTGCTCATAACAATGGCCTGGGTTTCTTTGATCTGTGTTAAGTCCTTTGCAATGTCAGGAACTAATAACTAACCTTTTGTAATTGGGATTAACTCCTCGATACTTTGTTCATGTTAACTTTGTTCTATTGTCATTGTATTTACAAAGTCAATGAGCAGATAATTAGTAATGAGTACTGTACTTTGAACTCCCATGAAATCACTTGTGTTTTAAATCCTGTCTGATTCTCTTGAGCAACCTTAAACTTATAATATTGATTTGATTGTTGGTTTAAAATGATATAGACATTATTTTAGGAAACAGAAACTAGATCTGCTGAATCTTAATTAAAAAAAAAATATTCCAGTGAACAAATGTTCCCTTCAAGTTCTGATTATCTCTGAATTTTAAAAAAACGTTATCAAACTTATACACTTGAATATTCTCTAGAGTGTTTTGAATTAAATAGTAACATTTAGAAAAAAATTATCAACATCGAAGTAAAATGTTTTTTTTTAAATAAAATGTTCATTGAATGATTTATTTTTTATTTTATTTAATCTTTAATTACCCAGAAATTACACTGGGATTAAAAACACTTTTTAAAAACCCTTTTCCTGGCAAAAATGAGAGGCAAGACATAAGACAGGACAAACTACACATTACGAACAAAACAATAACAAATCATAGAATCACCCTCAATTAACATTATTGAAGGATGATCTGAGCAGCAACCTGCTTGTGCTGCTTCAAGAAAACAAACATACATTTTTATTACATTTTAATTTTTTTCTTTTATATTTATTCTTCATTCATCAGTTAAACATTTATTTCATTTAATCTCATAATAATTTAAAATCATTTCCTATCATTATTTGATAGGATGACCTGATTATTTGATCACCACTTTCCTATCATTATTTTCCTTCATTCCTTATATTTGTAATCATATAATAGTGTCTTTTCAAAGGATATTTGTTTTCAAGAGATTAAAGTTTTAATGTTTAGGATAATTTTGTGGAGCAGTTTTTATTCATTAATATTGCTCATGGTATAATAGCATGAAAAAGTGCTATTTTTCAGTAGAAAGTTATTTTAATTTAATTAAATTTTTTTTTATAGATGAAACCATGGTCCTCTGTGATTCATAAAATGGGAGTTAAATGTCCCATCAAAATACAATGTTTTTTAGATGTTAGTATCAGTATGTTAGTCTTTAGGATATCCATAAGCATGCTCCACAACAGTGACAAAAATCCTACTTAGAATGTTTAAACCTGATATAAACACCCAAAGGTTACAGTTTGTCATATTGTCAAATTGTTTTCCCAAATCATCTCATACTTCAGTTTCAGTTTCTTGACCAATCAAATGCTCTCTATCTGACATGCCGCGCCCCCTTCAAGACACTTCTCATTTGTTTTTCATTTGATGTGCTTTAACTCAATCCCTCTCACTGGTAGAGCTGTGATAAAAACAAAACGCTATTGGCTGTTTTTAAAAAAAAAAACTGAGCTATTTGTTTCACCTTCTTCGTGTTTCAGTTGAGATTGTCAAACATTGAATAAAAACTGCACATTTCAAAGTACTGAATGTGGACCTACCAGCACTCCGACAGTAAGATTATACTTGTAATCTGACTTTACATTATATGTCAAAATTAGTTTTATGCTTTAACCAAATTGTATGTGTCTGCATTAAAACATTGTTTATATTCATTGGAATGTACTTTAACTTCACTTTTTGATATATACAGATTCACACACACACACACACACACACACACACACACACACACACACACACACACACACACACACACACACACACACACACACACACACACACACACACACACACACACAGCGAAGAGTATTGTTTTATTAATTGTAGGCACTATATTGTATGCACTTTTATCAGCAACCTACAGTGACTTCAAGTGAATGGTAGCCTGTATGGCTTAATTTGCCACATTTAGATGCTTTTGTCAATAATGTGCATTGTTTCTTTTAAATAAACACGAGCACACAGCTGTAAATGGTGTAATGACAGTGTGAAAGACACCTGGATGAGGGTCAGGGCCTGGTTTCTCCATCTTCCACAGGTGCTTGGCCTCAAGAAAGAGGGTGGTCTGCATTGGGTGGAAGCATTTAGTATTGTGTGAGAATAAACGACCCAAGCCTCCATAAAAGCACTCTTTCGAAATGAGGGTCAGTTTGATTGCTCTCTTTCACCCTTCAGCTAATTATTACACAATAGATGGAGGAAACTGACCTGTTCCTCATTCTGACAGGCCCGTTTCTTCCATTCAGATACAGAACAGAGATTATCATTACAATATATATTTTTGTCATTATAGATCATTTGTTTTGTTTCCAAACTAGTTAAATTATGCACACATTTAAATAAACATACTGAAGAAGGAAAATAAATAATGGCCACACTTTATTCTGATGGTCTGTTTGTTAAATTCAAGTTGCATTGCATTTACATAATTCTCGTTAGATGATAAGTAGACTGTTATGTTGGGGTTAGTGTAAGTTGACATGTACTTGCAAAGTATCTTATAGTCAGTTAAATGTTTGCTGAAGAAGCAGTATCAACAGATATTAAGCAGACAGTCTATTAATATTCAAATGGACCATCAAAATAAAGTGTTACCAAAATAATATACACTGCAAAAATGCTTTTCTTCCTTTAGAGTTTTTGTCTTGTTTTTAGTCCAAATATTTAAAACTTTTTTTTATTTTAAACTTTCAAATCAAGAAGCATTTTCTTGACCAGTAAAATATTGTCTTGTTTTCAGAAATGATAAGCCAAAATTAAGTGAGCTTTTCCTAAAAACAAGTAAAATAATTTGTCAATGGGGTATGCAAAATATTCTTGTTTTCACAAGATTATTTTGCATGCTTTAAGGAAAAGCTCACTTAATATTGGTTTATTAAATCTGGCTTATTTTTACTTGTCTAGACAATCCTTCTTAGTTAAAAAAATTTAATTACACTTTTCTGCAGTGTAATAAGTATATAAAGTCATCACAATACATCTAAAGTTGAATACATTATAAATTGCAAGCATTTTTGTATTACAAGATTTCTTAAATTGTATTCGAAATATGTAAATGATGTATGATTTCATAAAATATACATTAATTTGCATACACTTATAGCACAAATATATGAACATTAGAAATCAAATCAGGTTCAATATTCTTTATTTAATTTTTGAATAGAGTAAAATATTTGTTCAAAGAATTTCGGGAATCATTTTTATTCCTTCATACAGTAGTTCAAAAAATGTAAACCAGAAAGAATTTTTTTTGCACAAATCTCTCTGTAAAAGCCCTCAGAGAACTTTAAAATTGCCTTAACAATACATAATGTAACTGAAATCTACAGATGTTTATTGATAAAGTGCAACATTATATAATAAACTAATAAAATGTCTCACCTTACATGATAAACTTAGCAGATTTTAAAAACAATTGTGTATTATTTACTAGCAATACTTATACGGGATATCAATTTGGACTCTATAGAACTGATTAATAACTATGTCGACAGTAGCTTAATTTTTTCCAAGAAACTCTAAGAGGTAAATGGACACAGACACACACAGACACACACAGACACACACACACACACACACACACACACACACACACACACACACACACACACACACACACACACACACACACACACACACACACACACACACACACACACACACACACACACACACACACACACAGGGCAACTGTACCTCGATGTGAGCTCTACTATTTAGGTCAAAGCAAATCACACAGAGCAAGCAGTAGCTGAAGAGAATGATTTATTCAAGCAGTGGCAGCTGATGACTGTGACAACAGATTGCCTTCTGGTAAAGTTCCATTACAACAAACAAAGCTCTCAGGAACTCATAAACCCTCTGATTCACGACACAGTGTTTGAATAAACTACTAACAGTTTCATCAAAGCTCATTTTTAAAGTTTACATTACTGGTCATTGGTGGGAGTGTTGGCCATTGATTAATTCGCAGTTTTAAAAAAAATCACAATTTCTTAGCAACAGAATGGGAATAGAACAGTTATAATATTAAGAATAGTAATAGTTTAGTATTTATTGTTATTATTTTTAAATAATTATATATGAATATAAAGGTTTTTTTTTTTTCTTCTTCAAGGAGTGTGGTCCATAGATATAGATATACACTCAACGACCACTTTATTAGGTACACCTTACTCATAACAGGTTAGACCCCTTTTGCTTTCAGAACTGTCTTAATTCTTTCTGGTATAGATTTAACAAGTTACTGGAAAGGTCTTGACATGATAGCATCACACAGTTACTGCAGATTTGTCGGCTGCACATCTCCTGTTCCAACACATCTCAAAAGTGCTCTATTGGATTAAATTCCGGTGACTGTTGAGGCCATTTGAGTACAGTGAACTCATTGACCAGAAACCAGTCTGAGATGATTCGCACTTGATGACATGGCGTGTTATCCGGCTGGAAGTAGCCATCAGAAAATGGGTACACTGTAGTTAAAAGGGGATGGACATGGTCAGCAACAATGCTCAGGTAGGCTGTGGCTTTGACACAATGCTCAATTGGTACCAATGTGCTCAAAGTGTGCCAAGAAATTATGTCTACATGCCTGAATGCATTGAGTTGCTGCTATGTGATTGGCTGATAAAAAATTTGCGTTAACAAGCAAATGGACATATGTAACTAAAAAAGTGGCCAGTGAGTGTACAGTAAATAATTACAGTAGTAAATATTTATACAGTAAGTATAAATATATAATAAGTGTTTGAAAACAATAAATCTAATTTATTTTAGTTTGGCTAAAATTAAAGCAGTTTTTAAAATATGTCAAATAATTTTAAAGGTCAATATTATTAGCTAATTAAGATATATATTCTGATTGGCTATTTAACAAACCACTGTTGTTCAATGAATTTCCTAACTAACCTAACTTTCCTAATTAACCTAGTTAAGCCTTTGAATTGCACTTTAAGCTGAATATCTTGCGAAATAACTTAAAATATTATTTATTGTCATCACAGCAAAAACAAAATAAATGCTAGAAATTAGTTTTTAAATGTGTTGAAAAAATATTCTCTAGATTATGCATTACTTGGAAAGAATTTAGCCTATGCACGCGCACACACACACACACACACACACACACACACACACACACACACACACACACACACACACACACTCAATATTATTTGTGTACTGCGTTAGACTAACTATAAATTGTCACATTATTTATACATAGGATTAGGGCTGCATTGTAATATTTTGTTTTATAATTTCATTATTAACATTATTTGGAAAATATTTATATTTTACACAAGTGCATCTGCATAAAATATATACAATTATACAAAAAAATATACCAAACAAAATAAAGCACAGATGAAAACAATAGAACAAGGATACAATTAAAATAAACAGTGCTTTACAGTTTTCAGTGGAGTATTAACAGGATTGAGTTTCAGAAATGCAATAATCAAGCGTAAATTAACAATGTATAGTCTTCATTGTATAAATAATTAAACAATTAATATTTGTTTTGAGTGGTGAGTGGTGAGTTCAGAATTTGTTCTGCAAAAATGGTTTAAATTGGCTCGAAATCATACAGTCACAGGGTTTAAAAATACATGAAAATGAAAGTCTTTCATACTATTAGAACCTATTGATAGATTAGGTTAAGTTTTATTAATGCCAACATGACATTGGAGATCCTGATTAATGCAGATTAGGGCTGGGTGATTTGGCCTAAAATCAAAATCTCGATTAATTTAACATTTTAAATCACATACTACAAGTCAGAGATTTTTGAATGAAGGGTGCACTACTTGATTTGAACTTTAATTGAAGAAAACACACACTATCTACCATCTATGATTATCTATTAAATAATAATGTTGAACAAATGAACAAACACATTACCCAAAACCAACAGTCTTGCACTTTTGGAAACAAATTAATTATTTAAATTAATTATATAAAGTAATCTAAAAAAAAAAAAAAAAAAAAGATCTGAAAAAATTTGATCGATTATAGGTTCTAAATGCTGATTTCGATTACTTTTCCAATAATTCACCAGCCCTATTGTACACATTGCAATATCGATGCTGAAACTATATATTGTGCAGCCCTAGTACTTTTACCAATAATAATACACTTGTATTGATTTGCAAGTAGCTTTGAATAATAGTCTCTGGCAAATTTAATCTATTTGTTTATAAAATGAACACTATTTTTATTTTGTTTTGTAATTAAATATATTTCTATAGTTCTAAATTAAAACTACTTAATATGTGTTTACTAACAATTATACACATATTTCTTAAACAATTTGTAAGAAACATTTTAGTCAATTTTACACCATACAATACAGGTTAAATGATTTTTATCAATTACAAATATAAAAATCTATACAAAAAACAATACTTTTAACTTCTTATTTCCGAGCCATGTTGAATGCATTGCGATACATGTTTGATTTTGTAATTCAGGCTCACGTCGCCCACTCCTGACTCATTGAAACAACCCAAAACACCCAAACTCTTGACAACAAGAGACAGTTACAAGGGTAAGATAAGACTGCAGTAAAGCCTCTTACAGAAAGAGAGAAAGCCTCGCACCCTGGAGATTCGGCAGGACTGAAGAGGAGGCGGGCCATACATCGCATTGTGTATTGGAGTGGTAATTCAGAGCCTGGTGGTCTAATGCGCTTGTGAAGCACTTTTAATTTTCCCCAAGTTTGCGTCTGAAAGGAACAACGGGTAGCTTTTATTCACAGGTAGCTTTGAAGTATACAAGAGGTTCTGACACACACAATCCCTCACTAAAAGTCTGACCGCTAAAAGGAGGAGAAGTGGAGAACACAAATCACTCTACTTTCCATCGACCAAGTAGGAAATCCTTAAAACTATCTGTTTCCAGCTGTAGGTTTGAGAGCCTGTCAAAAGCAAAGGACATTGACATTCATGGCATATGCAGAAATGTATAGTATGATAAGAGGATTTTTTAAAGAAGTAGATTAAACACAAATATAGGGCTTTTCAAACATCATATTAAATAATAAAATACTATAATATTTTTTACTATGATCTGCAGTCACCTATTGAAGTGTAACAATTTTATATAGCAACAAAAGAAAAGAAATGATATGTAATTAATATAAATAAACATATACGCAATAAGCATACTGAAAATGATTCATTTGACGACATACTTAAAAGGCTCTGTTTAAAATATCAAAAATAATTCATTGTCTGTGCCAATAGCCTAGGGGTTGGTGCGTCAAAACGTAGCACCGAGGTGCTCGCGGCGACCTGAGTTTAATTCCCAGTTTGAGGTCATTTGACGATCCTTCCCCTATCTCTGCTCCCTACACTTTCCTGTCTGTAAATCTCCGCTTGTCCTATCAATAAAGGTGAAAAACGCATAAAAATTATTAATAATAACCAAACTAATAATAATAATTAATTATTATACGGTCACTTGTTCTTTTATTTAACGATACAGGTCATTTTTTTAATAGAAATATTAGTACTGAGCAAATTAATTGCAACTAATCGTATACAAAATAAAAGTTTGTTTTGACCTGATTTAAGTTTGTGTATGGTGTATATTTATTATGTATTTATGAATACACATATGCATGCATTTATTAGAGAAAAGGTTTATTTATATATAAAATGAGTATATATTATATGTGTATGTTACAAATTTGTTTTTGTATAGTTTTGCTACCATGTATGTGTATCACATATAGATAACACACACACACACACACACACACACACAAACACAAACACAAACACAAACACACACATTTTGTCAAAAAAAAAATTATTTTGGATGCAATTACTTGTGATGAATTTTTGCCCAGCACTAATTAATATACAGTTGATGTCAGAATTAGTAAACCCCCTTTGAATTTCTCTTTCTTTTTTAAATATTCCCCGAATGATGTTTAACAGAGCAAGAGAAATTTCACAGTGATAATATTTTTTCTTCTAGAGAAAGTCTTTTTTTTTCCGGCTACAATAAAAGCAGTTATGCATTTTTTAAATAACCAATTTAAGGTGAAAACTATTAGCTCCTTTCAGTTATACTTTTTTCGATAGTCTACAGAAAAAACCATCGTTATACAATACCTTGGCTAATTACCTTAACCTGCATTGTTATTCTAATTAACCTAGTTAAGCCTTTAATGTCACTTTACACTGTATTGAAGTGTCTTGAAAAACGTCTAGTCAAATTTTATGTACAGTCAACATGGCAAAGATAAAAGACATCAGTTTTTAGAGATAAGTTAATACAACTATTATGTTTTAAAATGTGTTGTAAAAATCTTCTCTCCGTTAAACAGAAATTGGAGAAAAAACGGGGAAAAACAGCTAATTCAGAAGGGCTAATAATTATAACTTCAACTGAACCTGTTATGAACCATTATTTCAGCATTGAATACCTTCTTGTGTTATTTAAAACCTTTAATTTGACACTTTAGCACATAAAATCTTTATTTTTTTGATGCATTCACTAAAATGGGATGTCTCATATACTGCATTTTTATGATATATAAAGATATACATTTACTTACAATTACAATTTATATTTAAAGGATCCTTAATGCAGTGGTTTTACACAAATAATCTTTTCAATGCTATTAAAACTTGAATTAACTAATATTGCTGGTTTTTCTCTCCCTCTAGTGGTCATAATCATTGCTTGGTTAGCTATTCAGTGGTTTATAGATATGATGTTACACAAAATTTGTGTAAAATAACAGAGAAAATTAATGTCTTATTTGATAGTAGAGCCTCATGACAGCAGATTTATATTTTATAAACTACTGATAAATATGAAATATTCAAACACAAAATATTACACTTAACCATTTAAAAGTTAGAGGTCGGGTATCAGTTTTATATAAACAGCTGGTTGACAAATTAAGAGTATTTTAATGACAGACTTCCAGCTTGGCAGTCTGACCTGCAGACTGATATAACTGAGGACGAGTAGCAAGAAGCTTGTTTAAAAGCTCAAACTCAGACAACAAACACTCATTTTAGAATGCTTAAATATAAATGGCTGAGTAGACAGTCTATGCCTTAATATATGAATCATTTTAACCCAAATATCCCTGATGTATGCTATAAATGTAAACAATAGAAGGGAACTTTATTTCATTGTTTGTGGGAGTGTACCAAAGTCAGTTGTTTTGGGGTTAAAATACTGAATATTTTAAGTAAAATCATTGGTAGAGTAATTCCTCTTGATCCCAGCTTGTGTATATTGCCTATTTGTCCATTGATCTTTAATGTGACCAAATATAAAAGAGTGCTATTAATTTTATGTTTGTTGGAAGCTAAACATGTAATTGTGTGTCCCGGTGTATCTCAGTGGATAAAAAGGATGATCTCTTACCTTTCCTTAGAAAATATAACCTACTTTTTGACAAACAAAATTCAGTAACACTTTATAAAAACTACACACTATGAATGATCTATTAAGCATTATTCACATAAAAATTAATACATTTTGGTCCATTTATAAAGTATTCTATGACTTTTTGGAGAATCTAGATGGTGACTTTTGTTGAACTGATGGACAATGAAAGTATACAGATTAGACAAATACGTTATTGCTGTATTATTTAATAGTAGTAGTATTTTTTTCTGTCAAAGTGTATCACGTTATTTGAGTTTATATTATTCTTGTTGTATTTTTGTTTTTGTTAAACTGAAAATTTAAACCTGTCATGTTGTATGACAATGTTTAAAATAAAAATTGTTGTTCAAAAACATTCAAAAATTTTTTGCATTTTGTTACAGTTAAAATGCAAGTAATAAAAATTATATAACTTTAGCTATTAAAAAATGAAATAAAATCTATATGGTGCTGAGAGAATAGCTTCAAAACCTGAAGCATTTTTAATTCCCCTGTTTTGTTGAAAAAGAGACCCCTGCTGTACTTCAGAGAGCCCGGTTTTCAATTGAGGAGAAAATAAATGGGGTGTGTTCTTTACATGCCATAATTCTTTAAAGTTAAACAACCATAAAGGCTAAGAACTCTGACCTTCACCATCTAACTAAGCAAGAAAAGCCAATGATGTGTGCAAGGCCCCGCTCTCTCCTCATATACTGATTATGATAAAATATGTCTCAGCCCCACGAAAAATAATCGTATGTCATCCATGACAACATGGGGGCCGGTATTTCAACAAGACCCAAATTTCCTCTGCTCTGAAATGCTTTACTGTCGGCTGCAAAGCTCAAACGGAACCGGTCTGTGACTGGATTCATTTCACATTGTGGGATTGTAAGGATTCAGCAATTTTTAAAGAATCTTATATTCTGAAATTAATGAATTAATTTTTCTAAGTGCTTTTTCTTTGTCGAGTAACCTGAAAATGTAATTTATTTAAACTGGATTAGCCAACTTATTGTATTTAATTTCTGTTAATTATGCTGGTGTGCGTTTTAAAAATGTTGTGTTAGGTGGTAGTCAATATTTATTCATTCAACACAGGATCATTGGAAATAATTCAACATTTGACTGCAGTCTTTAGGTAAAATTAATGCTACAGGGCAGTATACACCAACACCTTTTGTTCCTTTTTTATTATTTTTGTTATTAATACCAGATTTTATTTGTATGTGAATATGTTTTATTCGCCTATCTATCTCTATATGGACAACTTTTCTGGCATGATCAGTTTACACAGTTTCTCACTTTATACGGTGTTGTGCTTGTAAAGCAGAATGCTCAGATTTGAGCATGGATCCACAAAAGAGGTAAAAGATATGTACATTCAAGTTGAAACTATGTGGGTTGCTGTGCACTTTTCTCAAGTATTTACTTTGAAAACACTATTGGTTGGGTTTATGGAAGGGTTTAGGTTGTTTCACTATGTGCTTTGTACTACAAGCCCTACCTTCACATGGACGTGTACAAGAAGGACATGTATCTGAATCACAATACAAAACATACCCTAAGTAACATATTTCAGATTTGCAAAAATGTAAACAGCACCCTTTAGTGGATTTGTCTGAAAAGTGCAGCGAAATGTACGCGCTAAAACTTATTTTACATTTGCAAAAAATTAGACTGCATGAGGCTCGTATTTGCAATCTGGGTTTTATTTATTTATTTATTAATTTAACTGGTTATCATCAGGACTGGTGATAAAAAAAAAAAATCTTTATTAAAGTGTAGAAAATGTTATACTTTGGGATACTTTTACATGTTGTATTTTCTTTCTGAAGTAGATATTTACAATTTTTAATTGACACACAAGAGTTTAAAAAGATAATTAAAAATGCCAAAATTATCACAAAAATTCCAAAGAGGAACCATTTTAGTCCAAAAGGAATTGTTTCATCAACAGTTCTCAAAAGAACCATTATATCTACATTTGAAGAACATTTTAGAAAGCTACATTTCAACATTTTAGAAAGCTAACAAACATTTTTTTTTCTATAAAAACAACCAAAATGAAGACCAATAAAGATTTATTATAAATAATGTCAATAAATAAACGTTATATTTAAGATTGTAAAGAAAAACACCACAAAGTGTCCTAACGACTCACATGATTGTCTCTGAACCTATTTTCTATATCATTAGATATTGGATTTGTACCCAGCATTTCTACTTTAGCACTTGCTTGGTTAACAAATAACTGACAGACGGCCGAAGCCCACAGGTCTGAGAAGCCTCTCCGCATGTCTTTGTAGCAGAGCCATGAACAGTGGGTGCGATGCCTGCCGCGTTTCCCCGAGGCCATGCCTGCCTCTCCATCACTGCCATATGTTTGCAGACTTACACAAACATATGAGCTTTGCACCCTGTTTGGCTCTGTTAGCATGTATCATTACCCGTTTGGCAGGACAAAACATTAAGCCCGTGGTGGCCTAATTTAACTGCTTGCTGGATTGCGTTAAAATTTTAAGATGCTGCTTTGAGAACAAAAGCCAGATTTCTTTTTTTACCGAGTGAATGCTGCTGCTGATGGATGCTTTGTTTGTCCATAAGCCTTCCACAAAAGTGAAATAAGAAAAAAACCAACAAACAATCTTTTGTAATGAGAAGTCAAATTGCAATGAGCCATGCTGGAGTGATAAACCTGGCTGTGAAGTGCCTGATGTTTTATTCACTCTTACTGCAGGAAGCAAGAGGATCTTCTTTCATTATCGAGGGTCATTTACAATACCATAACGCATTTTGACGCTAGGGAAACCGTCCCATGATAAATTCTTTGCCGTGCCCTTCACAGTTGTCGTAGCAGGACCATAAACAGCATTTATAATAATCTAGCGGGGCGGCGCAGCGGGCTCTCTGATTAGCATGCAGAAGACGAGAGGATAGAAGAAGTGACAGAGGCCACAGAGCTCATTGATAGATCCTCATTGTTCTTCATCAGAAAGACCAGGAGCAGAAAACACACATCACACATTAACACTGCTGGGGGGTCGCGGAGTCTATCTGAACATCTTACTCTGGCTTTGAAGTAGAAAAGACATTTGATAGGCCAAAATCCAACCAGAACCCTTATCAAATTATGGTTTTAACTTCCTGAAAGAGAGTAATGTTGTTTAATAAACGGTTAATGCTCGAGCTAAAGAACAGAATTATGAAAACCTTTGTCAAATAATATTTAGAGGAGGCCCATGTTTAATCAAAAAATAAAATAAAGTCTTATTATTACACAATGTAGCCTTTATTAAACCTGATTAATCATAATTTATGTATAAATTGGTTTACAAAATTAAAGTCAATAGCAACCAAACCATTTTCACCATGAAACAATATTAAGCTGACTAAATGATTATAAAACCTTTTATTTTTTGGTGAACTATAACTTATTATTTAGTAAACTATAACTATGCTTATTATTTTAATGGTAACTATATGAAAATACGGTTTTGTGAAATAAAATTAAATATATATTACAAAGTATTGATAAATGATTAATCGATTAATGAGATTAAATAATGAGTAAGATATTAGCAAGTAATTTACTGATGTGATTTGTTTAAACATATTATTCAACCAGGACTTATATAAAGTAAAATAATACAATATAATATAATATAATATAATATAATATAATATAATATAATATAATATAATATAATATAATATAATATAATCTAATATAATATAATATAATATAATATAATATAATATAATAAGCGCTCGTTATGGTCATCCCAATGAATCTTGGGTGCCCTTGATTCATTTAAAAAACAGATTCAGAAATGAAACTGTGTTGATCTGAGGCATTACTGTGTGAATCTTAAATCATCTATATTATATGATATGAATATGATATGAAATGATAGTTATATTTCACATTATCCTTTGATGAAACTGCAAAGTATACATAAATATAATGATTGCCTAATTATATATCACATATTCAGAATATCATTAACATTCTACACAACTGAATCATCATAAATGAAACTCTCCCACACATTTCTCTTAGTTTTGGCTTCTGAGGATAGCGCTGACTAGCAGAAAACACATCTTTAATTATTTATTTATTTCCTTTCCTGAACGGTACAATGTTCACTTAAGCATTTGCTGAGATGTTATTCTGTTTATTGTGGCAAGACTGTTTGGTAAAGAAAACAAAGGACGAAAAAGTAATTAAGTTCTGTAATAAAATCTCAAGCATCATAACACGCAACATTAAATGCCCATCCAACTCCATCAATTACTCCAAGAGCTCTATCTCTCTCTCACACACACACAAACACACACAAACACACACACACACACACACACACACACACACACACACACACACACACACACACACACACACACACACACACACACACACACACACACACACACTCACACACACTCACTCACACACTCACACACTCACACTCACACTCACACACTCACACACTCACACACACCTCAGATCAGATCAGCACATGCTTCTGTATGGATATGACAGATCATCTTGGTTCAGCACAATATCATTCGATACAAATTCAGTGGACACTACTACGCAAATCTTGAACTATACTACTATACTACTAGTTTAAATATGCAGATGGAAAGTCTAAAACAAAATTATGAAAGTGTCTGAATACAAAGCCTGCATAATATTCTGTCTGTGGACATGCTTTTAAATTGAAGAAAGATTAAATGTATAGATGCTTATGCGTGCATATGATATCAAATAATTATGTCTGGATAACTTGAAAATAAAAAATGCTATTTCATGAAACAGCAAAAAGAAATAATTATTCTGTTACACTGTTAAAAAATAAATGCTAAGCCATTGAAGAAACATTTTTGGTCTTCTAAAGAACCGTAGTAAAGAGTGCTCAAATAAGTCATGTTTTATTTAGTGTGGAAAATATAAAAAATGTTCACACAAATTCATTCATTCATTTTCCGTTGGCTTAGTCTTTATCGGAGGTCACCTCAGCGGAATGAACTGCCAACAATTTCAACATATGTTTTACCCAGCGGATGTCCTTTTAGCTTCAACCCAGTACTAAAACACCCACACACACTCATACACTACAGCCAATTTAGCTTATTCAATTCACCTATAGCGCATGTCTTTGGATTGAAAAAAACTCAAGCAAACACGGGGAGAACATGCAAACTCCACACAAAAATACTGGCCCGGACTAGCCCAGCTGTGACTCAAACCTTATTCCGACCTTCTTGCTGTAAGGCAACAGTGCGAACCACTGAGCCACAATGCTGCCCGTTCACACAAATCACACAATTTTTTTTTTGCACTGTAAAGAACATTGTGTGGAATTGAGAGGTTCCACGGATGTTAAACCAATAATGCTATAAATAACTTAAACTCAGTTCTAAAGACTCAATCTATATATATTCGCTTCATTGTCAAAAAAAAAAAACTCATATTTTTTTAATTAAATCAGATAAATCACCTTAAAAAAATGTCAATTTTGGGATCAGCAATATAATATAAACCTTTTTAAAAATATATATATTCATCAAGAATGCATTATTGACAACTGGATAAAATGACGAAAGTTACAGTTTATATAAAGGCTGCACAACATAACGTTTTAGCATTGATATTGTGCACATCCGCAGTAGTCACATCACAAAGATATGCAATGTTGAGTCTAAATTATAGTTAACCAGAAGCTACAGAATTGTATTTAATCACTGTGTTTATATGATTTATGCAAAGAATGTTTTTGTTACTTAAAATTGTTGTCTTGTTTTTAGTCCAAATATCATTATTTCAAAGCAAAAACAATATTGTTGAAAGTTATTTGGAATAGAAATGAGACAAAGTAAGAAAAGCATTTTTTTCTTTGTGATTATTCAATGTTACTGTTAGACGTCAAATTCTATTTATCCTGTATTCATATATATTGATCACAGAAAAATAAAATATCGCAACAATTAGATTTTTCCAATATTGTGCAGCCCTAGTTCATGTTACAAAATATTTTTTTATCCTGTTGTTTTGAATAGTTAATAATATTTATTAAATCATCCAAAAAACAATTCCACAAAAAAATTTAGTTTACCCAAAATGCTGTTAATTTACTCACCCTCAAGGCCATGCAAGATGAAACCCAATAAAATTGAACACTTATAGGTTAAAAATGAATGAGCGAAAGAACAAAGGAGCGAACAAACGAAAACTAAGGATTGCAGGTGCAACAACAACACAAAAAATAATGGTGTGTAATACTGCGCTCATATAAATTATGAAAAAGCATTACAATGTATTGTGTGACACCTGCAATAAACAAACGAACGAACGAATGAACAAACAACCAAACAAACAATTCACAAACAGATTTGGTGAACAAAATTATGGAAGCCAATTTCCACCACAATAGAAAAAAGCGCTTAATTTAAATCATGAAATAGTTATACCATAATCCTAAAATAAAAAGTTGAAATTATGACTTCCGATGTCTTAATTATGATTTTGTAATTTTTGCTTTAAGAGTTTAAATTATTTTATCAAAATTATATTTTATAAAGTAATAATTATGACTTTAAAACTATTTATGACATTTAATGAACAAAATTGTATTAAGTTCATAATTTATAAGAAGTCATAATTTTGACTTTTTATATGTCACAGAAATGGATATTACAGAAATGACCTGCAATACAAACTTTTCTCTAAACAAACTCTTGAACAGTAGTATTTACATTGATATCACCAACAACTATTCCCTTATGTTTCAAGCTGCTTTAATAAAAGCGTCCTCTAAAACAACCACTGACTGACAGAAATAAGCCTTTTTCGAGGTCAACCTTCATTGGGAGAGGGACACTGCGCATGACCTCCTCATAAGTTTACTTTGTTTTAGCTTTGGAAGGAAGCAGGATTGCTCACTGTGGCAGGGCATTTATCTTATATTCATCAAAGGCCGCCCACATAACAAACAGCCGTACTTGTTTGATTTTATAAATAATTGAAGTCCACCGGGAGTCACATTGTTTTAGGCCTAAATCTGTTGTTTACTGATAGTGTGTGTGTAACAGAAGCAGTGCAGTGAATGTGTTTGGATAAAGAGAGAGAGAAATAGAGAGAGAGAAAGAAGGGAAACTCACCCAGGGCAGAAGCACTTGGCGCGGAAATGAAAGCGTCTCTGTTTGCAGGCTGAGAGAAAGCACTGCACTCTTCTCATGGCCACGGGGCAAACACAAGTCCCCAACGAGCACTCAACACGTCTCCTCATGACAGAGAGGCATCAAACAAGCCGTCTGAAATGAGAGGGTAAATAAAGATGAAACCAGAATGTTTGTTCTGAACATATTGTATTTATATAGCATGCAGTGCTTTAGACAACACTGTGATCTAAAACTAACAGCACGTGACAAACTAGGATCAATTTTTATAAGCTTTTAATCACTTTTGATGCATAAGAACTAGGGCTGAGTAATGTGACAAAAAAATCTTAGATCACATAATAAGTCATCCAATATCCAATATATAATGGTTTATCAATTTTTGAATTAAACACAAAGCTGTTAGAATCTAAAACAGCTGATGGAACATACAAACTTGAGCATTATTCAGTCACAAAATGGTGCCAAACAGTCAAAAATGCAAAGCTGACAAAAACTAAACCGGCTTAATAAAGCATAGTCTAAAACCTAAGTATTATTTAATCAATTAATAGTTTATATGTTGACCACAGGCGACGCAGTAGGTAGCCTCACAGCAAGAAGGTCACTGGTTCGAGCCTCGCCTGGGTCTGTTGGCGTTTCTGTGTGATGTTTGCATGTTCTCTCTGCGTTCGCTTGGGTTTCCGCCGGGTGCTCCGGCTTCCCCCACCTGCGGTACAGGTGAATTGGGTGAACTAAATTGTCCATAGTGTATAGATGTTTCCCAGAGATGGGTTGCAGCTGAAAAGGCACCAGATGCTTAAAAACACAAGCTGGATAAGTTGGCGGTTTATTCCGCTGTGGCGAGCCCAGATTAATAAAGGGACTAAGCCGAAAAGAAAATGAAGGAATATATTGACCACATGTAAAGGACTATTTCTGTTTTTACTAATATATACACTGTGCTCATTCATATGTGATCATATTATTTCACTTTATTTATAACCTCAAGGCAAATGACTGATTACAAATGTAGAAATATAAAACATTATATTTTATGAATGTATATTATAATATAAAACTTTCTTAAAAACGAATGATTGCAAGTCCAACAGCAACAAAAGTCCCTAAATGAACTGCTAAATGTAAGCATTGTGTTTTTAAGATTTCAACTCTCACAATGTTGTTATTTATGTTTCTGTCTTCATCACCATAAAGCATTACAATGTATTTATGACACCAAAAATAAATAATATCAAATTATAGATTTTTTATGTTGTCCATACAATATAGTTTGTCATATTGCACAAATCTAATAAGAGCAATTCCTTGCAAATGTAAGCACTGCCATGAGAAAAATAGTTTTCAAAAAATCTTTTCTCAGTTGTTTTGTCTATTGTATTTTACCAATATGTCACTGTCAACATTTTCAAATGATTTTACTTGATTTATCATAGTCAGTTGAAGTCAGAATTATTAGTCCCCTTTTGATTTTTTTTTCTTTTTAAATGAGCATGAAAGTTTTCACAGTATGTCTGATAATATTTTTTCTTCTGGAGAAAGTCTTATTTGTTTCATTTCGGCTAGAATAAAAGCAGTTTTTAATTAAAAAAAAACATTTTAGGACAAAATTATTAGCTATTACCCTTTATTTTTTTTCGATAGTCTACAGGACAAACCATCATTATACAATAACTTCCCTAATTACCCTAACCTGACTAGTTAACCTAATTAACCTAGTTAAGCCTTTAAATGTCACTTTAAGCTGCATAGAAGTGTCTTGAAAAATATCTAGTAAATATTATTTACTGTCATCATGGCAAAGATAAAATAAATCAGTTATTAGAGATAAGTTACTAACCCTATTATGTTTAGAAATGTGTTAAAAAAAAATCTTCTCTCTGTTAAACAGAAATTGGGGGAAAAAATAAGCAGGGGGGCGAATAATTCAGGGGGGCTAATAATTCTGACTTCAACTATGTGTGTGTGTGTGAGTATGTATATATATATATATATATATATATATATATATATATATATATATATATATATATATATATATATATATATATATATATATATATGTGTGTGTGTGTGTGTGTGTGTGTGTGTGTGTGTGTGTGTGTGTGTGTGTGTGTGTGTATGATATATATATATATATATAGTTGAAGTCAGAATTATTAGCCCCCTGTTTATTTATTTTTTCCAATTTCTGTAACGAAGAGATGGTGTTTTCATACACTGTATTTGTTATAATACAGTGTATATATAAATACAGTGTTTGTTTTTATTAACTCCATGTAGTTCGGAGAGCTAAGATGCATATTTTGATTTTCTCAGAAACATTGGTAAGTGCACAAAGGTCACTCTCACACACAGACACATGCACACTTTAATTTGCTGTTATACCCTATATAACTCCATATAAAATCCATAAACTAAGCTTTTTATCTAAACTAAGGCCTATCTAAACGGTTAATGGTGCCAACTGATGTCAATAGGCCAAAAACAGCCACCAACAGTAAATTAGGGAGAAAACATGAAGATCGTATGCTGCACAAAAACAAACGATGCATCAAAGGCAATGTTGTTACTAATCTTTTAAGTCCAAGACTGTGATAAAAGGTTAAAAATCTTTTTAACAATTTGTTTTTATATTAAAAAGAACAAATTTTGTTTGTTTTTCACTAAACCAGTATCATCATTTATAAACTTGACAATTAAAGAATTAAAATCCTGTATTTTTTAAAAAAACATTTGGTCTGTTTTGATCAGAGGTTGAATGACAAATAAACAAAAAAATATATATATATATTTGTCTGATGCATTTTTACAGCAGTTAAATTTAGTGGAAATTTAGTAGCAAAGTATTTTTAGTGGAAATGTAGTAAAAAAATTTCAGTATGAACGTAGTAAACTTGAACAGTGCACAAGGGTTCATTCACATCCATTCACAATAGTCAAATCCATAATGCTTGTCTGTTTCTCTCAATGAAAATAAAAACACATTTACAGATAGAGATTTTTCTAATCCCTTAACTCTGTGGTTAGATTATTTGGTAACTATAAACAGATCTTTCACTATACTGAATTGCCGATAACCAAATTTTAATAAGAACAGATAGCGTAAGTGTAAGAGGCCCGAGGAGTTTCCATCATTTGACAGTCTCTCATTTTTACTCTATCACGTGGCGTACGCCTCACTCAAAATAAGAAATCAAGATATGACAATACATTGTACATTCTTTCTATTCTTTCATAAAGCTGAGGGGGGAATCTTATATTCATCTCTAAGGGCCCTGCAAGTGAACGCTCTTCTTGGCCAGAACAACCTGTGCAGAAATTTCAGTCTGCAAATCAATTATTAGCACTGAGGGTTTGACACGCTCAAGAGGAATCAACAACTAGCATTAAGAAAAGTACAAAGCAGATATAAACAACAGAAAATGAACTCAAGGCACCCCTGTCTATAAATTATACATGCAATCTAGGAAAGGGCCGGGTGTCATCAGAATAGGGGTCCATGACAGAATCGCAACATCTATATGTAAAGCAGCAGAGGCCAGTGCAACGTGCTGCATCACTTTAAAGTGCACATAATGAGATGCATCCAGCCCCAGCTGCTCTTTTATTTAAGCTGTATTTAATAGTCTCCATATAAATGCATTCTACCTTCTGTTGTTTGCTCATTACATTACGAAAATGTAATTTTCATTATATACTGTACAGTGCCGGTGAAATGTTTTACAACTGCAGGATATTTATGCTTTTTTTTTTTTTTTTTTTAAAGTTGCTTTTACGCACCATGCCTGAATTCATTTAAAATCAGTATCATTTTACAAATTATGAATAAAAATGTGTTTTCTTTTTTAATTTCTTTTTAAAACATAACAAGTTAATGATGATTAGTTCTTTCATTAAGCAGGGGTCACCACAGCGGAATAAACCGCCAACTTTTCCAGCACATGTTTTACACAGCGGATGCCCTTAAAAGCCGCAACACAGTCTGGGAAACATCTATACACTCTTACATTCACACACATTCACTACGGCCAATTTAGCTTATTCAATTCACAACAATAACAACGACATAATAATAATACAAATTTTCTTTAGCAGTCAATGAGAATATTTTCATTTCTGAAAGATCATGTCACCGGTGTAATGATGCTAAAGTCCAGCTTTGAAATCACTAAAAAAATTATAACATTTTTAAATATATTCAAATAGAAAAGTTAATTTCAAAAGTAAAAATATTTCACTTGCAAACACCAAACAAAAATGACAACTGACCCAGCCGAGGCTCGAACCAGAGTCCTTCTTGCTGTGAGGCAACAGCACTACCCACTGCACCACCACGCCACCCCCATTGGTTTGTAAGCTATAAAAATGAGGAAAGACAGCCAAACTAATTTTAACTTTCAATCTTAACATCTACGATCATTAAAAAGACAGACATGCATGCTACCTTTCCAAGTTTACAGCCCATAATGGGACTTTTAATTTAGAATATGAAATAGTCTCTCTATTAATTTTTTAAACTACTTTTAGTATACAACATTATTTATATTTATGAGAGCAGTTATAAACTGGTATTTGTAAGATTGAGAGACCCTATTAACTCACACACGTGGGAACTGAAGTCACAATTCAGCAAACTGAGACCTAAGAAGAGAACAGAAAAATATAAACCAGAAATGCAACGAACAAAAACACAATTGTGAGATTAAAATAAATTACAGATATTTACAGATCATTTTAAAAGTACTACCTACTGCGCCACAGCTTCCCTCTCAAACACATACACTACGGACAATTTAGCTAACCCAATTCACCTATAGCGCATGTCTTTGGACTGTAAGGGAAACCGGAGCACCTGGAGGAAACCCAAGTGAACACGAGGACATGCAAACTCCACACAGAAATGGAAACTGACTTAGCTGAGGCTTAAACCAGCGACCTTTTTGCTGTGAGGCAACAGTGCTTTCTACTGTGCCACTGCGTCACAATTTAATTTACTTCTGTAAAGGTTAAAATGAATTTTCATTAGCCATTACTCCAGTCCTCTGTTATCCTTTAGAAAGCCTTAAAACATGTTGATTTGGTGTCTAGGAATTCATTTTTATTTTCATTTTGAAAAAGTTGTGTCAAATAATTTGCTCCTCTGCATTTATTGATTAGTTTTAGGGCTGTATGATACTGGAAAAATTACACATTGCTATATTTTTTATTGTGCAATACATATTGTGAAATGAATACATGTTTATTAGATGAGTTGAACAATTTTTTGTAAAGAATCTAGAATTTTAGATTGATTGGGAAGATTCTGTAGGGTAGTGCATAAAATATAATTCAAGTTTATTTGTATTGCACTTGAGCACAGCAAGACTTCTTATAGTAAACATAATAATATTATTGAGCACATTATTTGTATAATAAACAATCTACAAGCGGATACATTCAATAAAGAAAAATATGCTAAATAAAGATAGTGTTTTATTGTTTTCCAAAGAGTCAAAATGTATCCAGGTATAGTAGTTCAATAATCAGATGTAAAATAATACTGCATAGTCTTTGTTTTATGAACAATTCCATAAAAACTTATCGTTATAATTTTTAAAAGTAAAAAGTTGTACATTTTATTTTCCCCAAATGCTTTTAAAACCCTTAAACAGTCACAGGCCTCAAAAAACACTTGCAGAGTGATCAATTATAATCCAGACTCAACATTGCAAATACTTGCGATGTGACTATTGCAAATTATCACATCGTGATGTCGATGTTGAAACTATACATTAAGCAGCCCTAATTAGTTTATTAGACAAATTTGTTAATTAATGAAAGAAACAGTAATGCATCTCAATAAATAAAAGTATTTATTTAAAAAAAAGACCTGACCGCACAGTTTTGATCACCCAGTGTATGTCTAACTCAGCATAACTTTTCGCAGTTGTGTGGTTACAGTGACTGCACTCCTAAGCCAGAGGAATGGCATTCACTTGCTGTCTTCACCCTAATTACTCAGCTAAATAATTGAAATTAAAATAGCCAGTGCATCCAGCAGCTCAAGGATGGGACCGTTCACCTCTGATAGCACCCGCACATCAATAACCAGATTATCATTGGGCCATGGATAAACAGGAATAGCTGGCCTTAGCATATTTAAGAGCTACTTTAACCGGCTGCTATTAACTCATCTTCCCGGTTTATTTATGTCCCTTGCTTCTTAATAAGACTCCTGGCAATATGATTCTAATTATATCGGTCCAATCAGCAGTATTGCATGTCTGGCCTCATTTACATTTGCCAGTGCTTTGTCTTTCACACTGTGATACTAATTCAATGAGACGTCCAGCGTTTGTGTTATATGTGGCCTGCGGAGTTTGGCCTCCTCCGCTCTTCCAGTCCATTAGAAGTGCTGCGTTTGTGTGAATGTGTTGTGCCTTTATGATTGGGTTTGTCTTTGAGCACATGACTGATTGATCAGGGTTGCTCCATGGCACAATTGAGTTTGCTTTGTAATACAAATATGTGTTTAGGTCTGCGAGGGTGTGCTGGCGGGCGTTTATAGATGCCAGCCCTCAGCAATAGCCTGTAGCTGCAGAAAACAAGAGTCATTTGCACGAAAACTAATTCAGTATCATTTAGAAAGAAATATTAGATGAATGAGTTTTATGTAATGATAAAGTGAAAACTAAACACACACATACATGTATAAATTATGTTAGATTTAAATATTAAAGGAGTGTATGCATGTCTGTTTAATTTCGTCTACAGAAATAATATTCAAAACAATATTTTTTTCTAGTTATTGAATCTGAAACACATACAAAGTATATAAACTCAACGGCCACTTTATTAGGTACACCTTACTAGTAACGGGTTGGACCCACTTTTACCTGCAGAACTGCCCTAATCCTTCGTGGCATAGATTCAACAAGGTACTGGAAATATTCCTCAGAGATTTTGGTCCATATTGACACGATAGCATCTCGCAGTTACTGCAAATTTGTTGGCTGCACATCCATGATGCAAATCACCCATTCCACCACATCCCAAAGGTGCTCTATTGGATTGAGCTCTGGTGACTGTGGAGATGATTTTAATACAATGAACTCATTGCCATGTTTAAGAAACCAGTCCGAGATGATTCACGCTTAATGACATGGCGCGTTATTCTGCTGGAAGTAGCCATCAGGAGATGGACCACAGGAGATGCTGTGGTCATAAAGAAATGGACCACAATGGTCAGCAACAATACTCAGTAGGCTGTGGCCTTGACACAATGCTCAATTGGTACTAATGGGCCCAAAGTGCGCTCAGAAAATATCCCTCACATCATTACACCACCAATACCAGCATGAATCAATGATACAAGACAGGATAGAACCATGCTTTCTTGTTGTTGATACCAAATTCTGACCCTACCATCCGAATGTCACAGCAGATATCGAGACTTATCAGACCAGGCAACGTTTTTCCAATCCTCTATTGTCCAATTTTGGTGAGCCTGTGCAAATTGTAGCCTCAGTTTCCTGTTTTTAGTTGACAGGAGTGGCACTCGGTGTGGTCTTCTGCTGCTGTAGTCCATCTGCCTAAAGGTTGGACGTGCTGTGCATTCAGACATGCTGTTCTGCATACCTCGGTTATAACGAGTGGTTATTTGAGTTAATGCAGCCTATCTATCAGCTCGAACCAGTCTGGCCCTTTTCCTCTAACCTTTGACATTAACAAGGCATTTGTGCCCACAGAACTGGCGCTCATTGGATATTTTCTCTTCTTCAGACCATTCCCTGTAAACCCTAGAGATGGTTGTGCGTGAAAATCCCAGTAGATCAGCAGTTTCTGAAATACTCAGACCAGCCTGTATGGCACCAACAACCATGTCATGTTCAAAATCATGTAAATCACCTCTCTTCCTCATTCTAATGCTCAGTTTGAACTGCCACAGATCGTCTTGACCATGGCTGTTTCTCAATTCCAAGAACGCAGAGAACGGACTTGCGTTCTTCTGGAGACCGGTCTTGCCAGGTGTCCTCAGAAGAACGATCTCAGGAGACCGCCAGGGCAGAGAATGCGTCCTTTAAGAAATGAGATGCTGCGTTCTTCCTGATGGTCACATGACCCTCACACTTTTTAAATGGTAAATTATTTAAACAGTGCACCATTCATGCAACGATTTATTGTTTTCCATTTTTTAAAATATATACTTTGCATAAAAACATTCTAAATATACTATGCACAATATAAATAAAACCTATTTTAATATGAATTTCAGCAAACAAACACATGTATTTATTCCTTAATTAAGATGTTCATGGAAATGTTTACTGTCACCATTTTATTTAGGAAAACTCCTGAGATAAATAAATGATATCTCTGAACTTTAATAATAAATCTAAATTAAACGCAGCGCTTCCCACCTCAGGCCGCAATGACTACTGGGACTTCCAGAGCGAGTTCGGTACTCAAGTCTGCATCTGTACATCTTTGATATCAAAATCACATCCGGGAAGATTCATGTGTCCTCCGTACTTGCAGTGTTGAGTATTGGAACTGAACTTAGGCAGCTACTGAACACGTTTCACAAGAACACGAGGACGCAAGACCGCTGAAGAACGCATATTGAGAAACAGCCCATGGCTGCGTCCGAAACCACATACTTCCATACTATATGGTACGCTAAAATCATTATGCGAGCCGAGTAGAATGTCCAAATTCTTAGAATTTGAAAATCAGTATACGAGAAGTACCCGAATGACTTACTACTTCCGGCGAGATTCTAGAGTGCGCATCCCATGCAATTCATGAATGGGAGTAAAGCGACGCAATTGATGCAGGTAGGTCACATGACCATGACAAAATGGCAGATGTAGTACGTGCGAATTCCATTCATACTTTTCACGTTCATACTGTATAGAACGTACTTTTCTAACGGCCGAGTAATACGTTTAAATTAAATGCAGTACCTACTGAGTAGTAGGCGGTTTTGGACTCAGCCCATGTCTTCATGCCTAAATGCATTGAGTTGCTGCCATGTGATTGGCTGATTAGAAATTTTTGTTAACGAGCAGTTGGACAGGTGAACCTAATAAAGTGGCCGGTGAGTGTATGAAGAAATATTAAGATTCAGCATTTAATTTATAACACAAACTTTTTGGCTTTAAAAAGCATGCTTTTTTAAATAAGCTGCATCTGAATAGGTTTAATTAAAATATGCATTCTAAAATTCATTAAAAAAATTAATTAATATCTTACAAAATCAAGTTAGAAACAGATAAATGTGAGAAATTCATATTGTCTAACAGTATTCAAGTACAGTAATTAAATTATAAAAATTTTAATAATTAAATAAAATGAACTATAGTTAGGGTCACAAATGGTAGAATTTATTATACCTGAATGAATCATTATACAATCACAGGCATAAAACTTACATGCAAATGATAAATTATGATACAAACTCTACATTGCATATCCTGTGACTATTACGTATGATCACATTGTGAAATTGATGCTGAAGCGATATATTGTGCAGCCCTAACATACATACATACACACACACACACATATATATATATATATATATATATATATATATATATATATATATATATATATATATATGTGTGTGTGTGTGTGTGTGTATATACTATATATACTGAAACGTCACAGATACTTTTTGTATAATAAAGCGTTTTGGAGCTTTCAGAAAAGAAAATGTAGATATGAGAGAAGAACAATAAAGGAAAGGAGCAATGACAAAGTCAAGCACACTAATCACTCTTTCCTCCTTGCATCTTGAAGAATGACATTAATCTGGAAGATTAAAAACTGTCATGTGTGATGATTTACTACCATCCTCCTTCCAAAAACACACAGCAGTGCACACTATCTATTATTCATGCTCTTTCAAATTGTGATCATAGCAGTGTAGTTGACCAGGAGGTCTCTATTACAATAACCGAGGGTCAGAATGTCGACACGGTGTGTGTATGCCAGTGGTCTATAGTGTCAACACTGTTACAAAATACCTACGACTAAAATGACAAATACACAAGATCATGCCATTTGACACGACAAATTTATTTCTGCTAAAGTGCATTGGGACTTGGTTATGAAATTTAAAAGCCTGTTAACACAAATACATACCAGTTTGTCAGCAAGAGGAAGTAGCTTGGAAAATCTCCAGTTGAAGATTTTTGAAGAAACAATTCAAGTAAATGTACTGCCCTCTTGTGGCAGGTGCCTATTACAGTCAGCATCGGGCCACATTGGTTATTCCTAAAAAAAACATTAACGTTACGTACATTTTTGATATTTTAAGCAAAACATTACAAATTTCCAGTGATTTATTTTATAATTACTAGTTTATTATATGAGGTTCAACTACAGAAAAATATAAAATGATAAGTTTGGTTTCTTTATTTTACAAAATGTTATTATTAAATATTATATCTCTGCAGCACATCCAACGCATCTATTGAAGTAATCCTAAGTAGATATTACTGTAGATATGTCCTGTAATGGAAAAACTAATTCCAAATGGTTCTTTTTCTTGTACACAAAATCACAATTGAACAATTAATTCTGATTTTACTTGTAGGTTTTTATTTGTATATGTATAGTTAAATCCTATTTAGGCCTAATATTTTGTTCGACAGACACTTCTTACTACGCTAGACTACAGTTGAGTAACGTTAACGTTAGGGATGTTATATAAAAAAATTAATAAATAAATTATAGTTAATGTATGCTGAGGGAATAGTCCACTACACCAGGTAACAATATCATCGTGTCAGTTTAAATATCAGTAACTATCAACTCTTCAATTTGTCACTTTGGACTAACGTTAGCGTTAACTTAATTTAGCTGTTGCTGATTCAGCTCTTAATTCTCACCGGTTTGTTGGTTTCCCCTCTGGCATTTTTGTTTCGGCGTTTTTATTTTACTTTCTGTTTAAATTTTGAGAAAAATTAAAAGCAAAGAAGAAATAATAATTATCATATCGTTTAATAACAGCTCGTTGTGCCAACGAGATAAACATCGAGATAAACGTTGCATATTTAAATACAGTCTAACCGCCGCAACTCAGTCACGTGGTTCCTGCTCTAAAAAGTAACTTATCAACAAAAGTTCCTAATGAGTTTTAGTTTAATTAACCAGTAAAACTTTATATATATATAAATATATATATATATATATATATATATATATATATATATATATATATATATATATATATATATATATATATATATATATATATACACATATATATAAAACTTAGCAGTGAATGTGTTAGTAGTTGGGAGACTGAAAGTATAGGGTTGTGGGTTTTCAGCGTTTGGAAATACACAAGTCACACTTCTCCTTGCTCTTGATTATTGGTTACTTACATGAAGGCTGGTACCAAAACATAACGTTTCCTCGTGAGATCAGGCTAGTTATTTCTGTGGCTCAAGTATTTAAGTGCGAGTGTGGGAAGAATTTATTATGAACCATTATGATACATTTAATTGTCGTGTTTACAAAACCTTTTGCACAATTTTATACTCTTCGATTTAAAAAAAAACTTCTCAGTTTCTGCTTAATTGTGCGTTTAATGTGGCTATAAAGAAGTTAAAAAGCAAAATACATACAAGTTTGTATATCAATAAACACTTTATACATAATTAAACTAACTTTAATTGTATTTCCTCAGCATATCACAATATCTGGGCACGTGAGGCTTTTCACAGGTGTACCTGCCACGTACACAGGCTCTCAAATTGCCAAGAATGCATTTGTGTGTTTTGGCACACTGTTACCCTGAGGCACGTTACTTCTCGGTTCTAGTGGCATCAATCAAACCATTGCAATTCTATCTTTCATCATCTTTGTGATACTTGATGATTCAGTGCTTTGCTTAAGGGATAGTTCACACACACAAAAAATCTGTCATCATTTACTCAACCATGTTAAACCCTCTGTTACTCTGTTAAACACAATATTAGTCTTTTTAAAAATTGATGATAACCATTGACCTTCATATTTGTTTTAACTAGCCTACTATGAAAATCAATGGTTACAGGTTTCCAACATTTTCCAAACAATTTTCTTTAGGGTTTAACAAAAGAAAAAATCTCATAAAGGTTTGGAATTAGTTGAGGGAGAGTAAATAATGAGTACATTTTCTGTTTTTGATAAACTATCACTTAAATCAAGGACTATTAAATGTATCAGCTTGAATTCGATAAAAGCTGTTTTGGGGCTAAAACTGCACTGTAAAAAAATGGTTTCCACAAAACTGATTTGTGTTGGGATAACATGAAGGAATTAGGTTAACTTGTTCTTTTTTCGGGTCAGTGGTTAGCACTGTCACATCACAGCAAGATTGCTGGTTCCAGTCCTGGCTGGGCCAGTTGGCATTTCTAGAGTTTGCATGTTCTGCCCCCACATGAGTGTGTGTGTGTGTGTGTGTGTGTGTGTGTGTGTGTGTGTGTGTGTGTATGTGTATGTGTATGTGTAAATGTAATTGTGTTCTGGGTTATGGCTGAAAGGGCATCCGTTGTGTAAAACATGTACTGCAATAGTTGGTGGTTCATTCCTCTGTGGCAACCCTTGATAAATAAGAGATTAAGCTGAATGTAAATAATTAAATACATTTATTTGTTTTTACAAATTTTAATTAAGTGAACAAAAAACTATTAGACTGTCCCCAAAAATTAAAGAATCAAGAATTGTGGTGTTTCATCTCATTTTAAATAAATAGTTTGATCAAAGAGCAAATGTCATTTATTGGGTGTGTGTGTGTCATATTTAGCTATTTTATTTTTTTTTTTTTCATGGAGAAATCCAGTCATTTTAACAGAACTCCACACAATCAAGAATTTTCCATTATGCCAAGATTTCCCCACATACAGTACATTGTGCAAAAAAGTCTTGTTGATCATACAAATGAATTGTTTAACAGAAAGATGTTTGAGTGACAACTAACAATGAACTTTTATACCTGTGAACTACAGCCAAAAATCCACACCCTGATAAAGATTTGAGTATGCTTTAAGTTCAGTGTGTTTTTTATAGTACAATGATCTCTAGGTCAACAGAATCCTTATTTCACTCATTCTATGACGCATGTTCTTCATATGTTTATTTAATAGGCTTTAATCTTGGCTTAATATAAGATGAGAGTTTCAGATCTTTTTTTATATCTCACTCCTGATTAAGTATAAATAGGCTACACCAAGCTTCTTAATTTTATTCTTGGATTGATCCAAAAACCAGAAGCATCGAAAGATCTCGCTAACTCAAAGGAAAGGAACTCACGACAAGGACAAAAGAAACAAATATGTAAGAATTCTTGCATTCTACAATTGTGAAAATGTAAAATAATAATTAAAAAAAGAAAAATAATCTTTCACAAAAACGCTGAAGGAAGAAGGGTAATTTCCGTTTGCAGTGTTGATGCAGCTATGAATAACTTTTCTCTTTTCATTCACAGATTGTCCTCCTTGGAAAAAAATGTTTTTCAGGATCCTTCTCAGTCTTTCATTTAATTTATTGCTCTGTGAGGCTGCAAGTATTGTATTTTGTAAGTAATCTTTATTAATATTCTTTCACTGAAACAAATTTATTTTAAGATTTTAAAATTTATGTCTTTATTGTCTCATTCCAGTGGATGACCAAGAAATACCATGCAAGACAAATGGAGAAGCCAGCCCCAATCTTGGAATAGCAAAACTTCAGGGCAGGATTAAATATGCTGAAATATTTGCAAATTATGCTGCAAGCAGCTGCAAAGAAATTCGTGACAAGTATAAGGTTTATGATGGTATGTTCATTATGATGGATATATATATTTATACAACAGTTCTGTCTGGTTCTCGAATCTGATTGGCTGATAGCCGTGATATATTTAAGTAATATCAGCACCCCTGCAGCCTCTTTACCCTTTGTGAATTACTCCGCCCACATTCAGCCAGCAACAAGCAGACACTACAGATCTAAAGTGTCGTTTAAAAGATGCTTGCTCAGCTGTTTAACTGTCAGCTTTTAATTTGAATTCAGTAGTTCCTCATACAAAAGGGTTTTTGAGAGTCTCCATGTTTGATTTTGTTTTTATATACATAATTATGCTGTCAAACTGTTGTATAAATGCAATATCACACTCATAGCAGTGTGATATGGCTGTATAACGGCACTGGTGGGGGCACTAAGGCACTCGGCCTGGGGCAAACGCACGCCTCCTACCAGTGCCGATATGCAGCCATTTCGCACTGCTACTCATGTGTCATTGCTCATATGTATATATATATATATATATATATATATATATATATATATATATATATATATATATATATATATATATATATATATATATATAAAGAAAGAAAGAAAGAAAGAAAGCAAGAGATTTTTAAATATAAGTAATCGCAAAATTAATCCGAAGAATGTTTTGTTCACACAGATGGCCTGTACTACCTGATCTCCTCAAAAGGAGTCCTTTACCAGACATACTGTGACATGACCACTGCAGGCGGCGGCTGGACGCTGGTGGCCAGTGTTCATGAAAACAACATGTACGGAAAGTGTACAGTTGGTGACCGCTGGTCTAGCGAGCAGGGCAATGACCCAAACAGGCCTAATGGTGAAGGGACATGGGCTAATACAGTCACATTTGGAAGTGTGGAGGCTTCTACAAGTGACGATTATAAGGTATACATTATTATTACTTTTCGCTAATAAAAAGTAAAGAATAACCATTGAGCCAATGAATTATATTAAACACTAGAGGTAGTGATTTGGTCATTGCAAAGTTGGTTATCAAACTTAATGACATTTTATCCAAAGTCTTTTATTTTGTTCTATATTTGGATGTTGTAGGCTGTGAAATATCTGACATTATTCAGTGTAGTGATATGAAACTGTAATGCGGTCAAGACTGGCCTGAAACTATTTAACGGTGTGTTTTTCTGAAAATAAATGCCCAACTAAAAATGTTCATAGCCATTCAAATAGCCAAGTTGTCAACAGCCCCTGTACTATAATAAAAAAATGAAGACACTAGAGTAACAATCAAAATAATGGTCCATTTTCTTTCTGTAACAGAATCCTGGATACTTCGATATTGCGGCTCAGGATGTATCTGTGTGGCACGTTCCTAATAACAGTGAGTTGGAAAATTGGGCCACTGCTTCCTTCCTGAGATACCACACTGAAAATCGCTTCCTTACACAACATGGAGGAAACCTTTTCAGTTTATTCAAGGTCAGATAAATACCAGTTATGAGTTTTGCTAAGATTTGACAAAACTATTTGTCAAAAATACAGGCAAATTGTTATTAAATTATTTTTATTCTCACCTCATAGAAATACCCTCTGAAGTATGGATTAGGGTCATGCAACATCGATAACGGACCTGCTGTCCCAATCGTGTATGATACTGGAAATACAGAGTCTACCAAATTACTGTATGGTCCCAATACAAGAAGTATGGCTACACCTCGATCCAATATTTTTTTTGCCATGTAACAGTGAATGTGATTCAGTGATGTATATTTTTTTTATAAAGCATCATCAATGTTGAGATGTATTTAATTTAATGATTGTTTTTCAAGCAAACTTTGCACCTGGATACATCACATTCAGAGTCTTCAATACTGAAAAAGCAGCCTTGGCTCTTTGCTCAGGTGTTAAACCGACTGGCTGTAACTCTGAACATGTGAGTTAAGACTATTCTTGATTATTTAAATCAATATATAGACAGTATTTGTGACATGATGGTTGTTCTTCAAACAATTTGGGTAACAAAGAATGGTTAAGAAATACACATACTGTACCATGATACAAGACTGAGTGAAGGTGTGCGTAGTGCTTATTTGCCCATCTGTTTTGTGTGCACGCCTCGTTTATAAATGAGACCCCTGCAGTGTAAGACTGTAGAATATTATCAATACTATTTGGATGCAGCCTTTATGATACAAGCTGAGCTTGATGCAAGCTGAGATGTCAGACACAATGCACTCAAATGGAGCTAGTGACGTCACTGTGAAGAGTGGGGTTGAGCCCATTAAAAAGCATTGGATGCAGCCCAGATTGCACTGCACCAGGTCTGCATCCAGACCCCTCTCAATATGATGCCCTTTAGTGGAGCTCGTAGGCATTCCAGCTGGAGAATGTAACAGTGGTACTCACCAATGTCAATATTTCATAATGTAGAGCATAGAAACTGAAGTACATTTACAGTAATACATTAAAAATGTACATTTACTACACCAATATATTTTTAAAAGTTGAATTTTTATCATTTATATTCCTGCAGATTTGTATTGGCGGTGGTGGATATTTTCCTGAGGCATCCCCTAGACAGTGTGGGGACTTTGCGGGTTTTGACTGGGATGGTTATGGCACTAATGCAGGATGGAGTGCATCCAAAAAGATAACTGAAGCAGCTGTACTTCTCTTTTATCGCTGAAAACCTAAAAACACCACCACTCTATCCTTCTCTCCAGGACATACCACAGTGGTTTACAGCTGAATGTTGGAAAAGCAATTATTGGCTTGAATGTTTTTCTTTAGCATATACTATATATCCTCTATATTGATCTGTAATTAATAAATATGTGGTCGTGGTGTTTGGAACTGAAACAGAAAATCAGCCTCTAATATTAATTATTTAATGAGCTTCTGCTAGATCTAAAACCTCTAATTGTTTGTTTCTTCCTGCTGTTCAAAAGTGGATACAAATGTATGGCATTCAAATAAAGATAATAGGTTCTGTTCAATCTTATTTCACTTTTTTTACAGTCTGCATGTTTCCAAATGTTTGTGGCTACTATTATCAGGATTCTTAAAAGGCATACAATATAAAATGTTATGAATGCATCTTATGTCATGTATAACACATAAAATAGATTCAAATTCATTTTAAAATTAGAAATATTGTCAATAAACACATCAATATCCTTTATAAGAGACACATTAACACTAGATGTAAATTGATTCCTTTTAAAATGCATTCATGTGCTTTTGGAAGCCACTACCCAACACCATTATAGGCAAGGCAAGGCAAGGCAAGGCAAGTTTATTTATATAGCACATTTCATACACAATGGCAATTCAAAGTGCTTTACATAAACAAGAATAAAATAAACAGGTAAAATAAAAATAAAAACAAATAATAAAAATGCATAAAAACAAAACATAAAAATAATGCATGAAAGAGGCTGATTAAAAATAAAAACTACTCTGACTATGTTCATTTAAAAGAGGAAATTACTATACACCAAGCAGAGCTTGGTGGTGAGTAAATTATGGAGTAATTAGAAGCAGAGTATGTATCAGTAGTGAAGCTTAGATATTTAGGTGTAACCCCGGGAGTTTGTAGGATGGAGGAGGCATGGCTTTTAAAAGGAAAAAAAATATGGGAAAATGTAAAAGTGATGGAGTCTTGGGTTGGCGTCAGAGTTGAAAACAGAAGAATAGATGGAAGAAAGTGAAGAGATCTCTGATATTAGATCCTGAGTTCTAAGTTCCTGAGTGTGGTATTAGCTGCTGGGGCAGGCAAAACCTTTGGAAGGATTTGGGGGACTGGGGCTTGTACCTCTTGCGGAGGGTCTTAAATTAAGCAGCCAGTAGAGAAACCTCACGCAAGAGCTGGATGAAGAGGTTGTTGGCCAAGGGTAGGGGTGTTGGTTAGGAGTTGTAAAAATAAGACTACTGGCAGCGCATTTTCTCTGCACACATTGAGTACAGCAACGAGCATTTCCCATTCATTCTTATTGAAGTTTGTTGTTCATTAAGGGACCAAAAGCAGTGAAAAACGGAAAAAGCACTGAGACTAGCTGAGAGCTTCAAAAAAGGCATTTTCTTGATTTAGGTTAGACAAAACAAAAAAAAAAGTTGCTCAGCAAGAAGGTCGCTGGTTCCAGCTCCACTGTTGTGACCCCTGATAACTAGGGACTAAGTTGTAAGAAAGTGAGTGTTTTAAATGTAAGTTCTTCATCAAACCATATACCTAAAACCTTAAAACACGAAAATCTTTCTACTGCATGACCAAATATTTTCAATCTAATCTCTCTGCCATTTCTGCATTTTGAAAAAAGTATTGCCTTTGTTTTTTTTTTCAACAAAATTTTAAACCCTACTTATATGACCAACTTTTGTGATGGCATCTTGTATTTCTTTTTTAATAAATTTTATCTTCCTTCATTGTTTTCAAATTGCCCCATTATTTGCATAGATAGATAATCTCATTCCCATACCATTTTAAAAGATAAATCAAAGAAAATCTTTCATCCATTTTAACATTCTTTCTTTAAGTCCTGCCAACCTCAATCAACAATTTCTTCCACATGTAATGAATGTGACCTAATGTCACAGCCAGCCCAGGCTCTCCCCACTCGCAGTCACATGATTCACCCTTTTCACCGTGACCACAATCAGCAAGATCCCCGTCACCCAAATACTAATTACCAGCGTACCTTCACTTCATCTCTTGTTCATCACTCCACCCCATAGATACCTGCATGCTCCCTCACTCAGTTTCCAGTCTTGTCACATGGAAAATAACAGTCAGTCTATGCAGTTCATATGAGTTATACTTACCTTGTCTGCTCCTTGTCTCTTGGTTACTTTCCGTGTCTCTTCCTGGTGTGCATTTCCTCTGGTTGTGTGTCTCCTGATCCTGTGTTGTCTCATCACCGTCATCAGTTGCCAGTTAACTCCATCACAGCTCCACTGCTGTCCATCTGAAAGACAATAGCCTTTACCTGTTGACATTGCATCCGTTACAACTACTTACTTACTCAGATCTTGTCCACGTCCTCTTTCTGTAACAGAGGGCCAGACCATCACCGAAAATTATCAGTGGCGATCCATTCCAAGCATGTATATTTACTGAAGCAGGCGCTTCGTGCACCTCCACCACCGGTACCCAGTACCCCCGCATTTCTCATGTCTTCTTCAACGCAGGTCAGTGCCAGTCCTTTGCCCAGTGCCCTGCTCACGCCTTGTGGAGGAGAACAACGGGTTTGTTCTTCAGTGTTCACTTGTGTTTGCAATCTCTATTACATTCGACTGATGTTTCCAAGATCACGTTTATAATCTCTCTGCTTTCAGGAAAGGCGCTGCAATGGGCAGAAACGATATGGGATCAAAGAGGTCCTATAACAAAATCCATTAAGCAGTTTATCGATCATTTCAAGGTGATTTTTCAGTTGTTCACCTGTTCAGCTGAAGAGGCTTCCATGGGCGAACAGTTATAGAATATTCCCTAATATTCCATTCTCGCAGCCTTTGGGATGAAAGGGTGCTGTAGCTTCCATATAGGCATAGCTGTAGCTTCCATATTTATGCCTAGGTTCCATAAAGGCTTCCATGGGCGAACAGTTATATCATCTAAAATAAAGTATGGTGCCTGTTCAAGAATATTCCCTAATGTCCCGTTCTCGCAGCCTTTGGGATGAAAGGGTGCTTATGACCACCTAACGTCATGGGTTGGAACCCCGACTGAGAATTCAGTTATCAGCCTTTGATGATACATATGGTCTGAAAAACTTCATCAAGTTATCCATTCTGTGTTTAGTGCCTATATGGAAACCTGTAGCAGAGAGATTTACAACCAGCCTACTTCTCTTTCAGTCTGTTACCATGACCCCTCCAGACCCAGGTCCCGAGCACTTGATTCTAGACCAAGTAAGGCTCGCAGATACAGAGCTGCTCTGTCAGGTGAGTCGGGATCTGTGCTTTATATTGTGAAAGGGTGGGCATTTCAGAGTTGCATGCCCCATATGTTCAACATGTCCCTTGGTGAGTGCAATTCAAGCTATGTAAGAAAATATGTTACCCCTCAGTAATGTTGTGACGCTTACTGCACCCAACATCTCTCTACCAGTGATTGCACTTCTTGACTTTGGTTCAGACGGTAATTTCATCTCCAGCGCCCTCTGTCTTCAGCTCCACTATAAGACCAGATTCTCAGAGAAGAGCTATCATGAACAATTCATCATCATAAAGCCCATAAATCGTCCTCATATCAACCATGTTGTGGATTCAGTCCAGCTACAAGTGGGTATATTTCATGTGTAAAAGATCGATTTGCTGGTCTTGGAGGGGTCCACAAGCGAACATCATCCTAGGGTGACTGTGGCTAGTTAAGCACAATCCAGTGCTCACTTGGGGTACCAGAGAGGTCTTGAAATGAGAAAAAAAATGTTTAAAAGGATGTATTCCCGAATATCCAGTCAAGAAATTACTAATCCTACGTTTTTGTGTTTCACTTCCATAGAAAGTCCAGATGAACTTTGTTCTGAGAAGATTCCTTACTGCTATAAGGGATTCCAAGATATTTTCTGCCACCTAGTTACCACCTTACATGGCTGTGTTTATCCACATTCTATTCCAGAAAGAAAGACCATGGATGATTACATAGAGGAGGCTTTGTCTCAAGACCCTGTATAGATTATCGGGCTCTAAATCACATCACTATCAAAAACTGTTACTCATTTCCTCATCCCAGCTGCACAGGAACATCTACGAGGGGCCAACATTCTCACCAAACTTGACCTCAGAAATGCACATGACCTCATCAGAATCCGGGAAGGTGACGAGTGGAAGACAGGCTTTATCACTGCTAATGGCAATTATGAATATAGGGTGATGAGCTAACGCTCCTTTTGTCTTCCAAGACTTTATGAATGACATACTTTGGGATTTTCTTTATAATTCAGTCCTTGTGTACTACTCACTTCCTTGGATTCATAATCTCAGCAGCCGCAGCAAGTTGGACGAGAGGAAGGTGGAAGCCATCTCTTCTTGACCAGAGCCTAATACTATCAGGGAACTCTAGTGCTTCCTTGGGTTTGCCAACTCCTATTGGAAGTTAATCAGAGATTATAGTAGCATGGACTACTGGTTCCACGCAAGCAAGGAGGTCTGGGACTCAGCTGTTCGGAAAAACAAAACATCCGCTGATCTATGTCATTTCACCATTTCTAACTTTGAGATTGGCCAGAAAGGCTGGATGTCCATGAAGGATATGCGTCTCCAACAGCCCTGCAAGAATTCGCCGTAACGTTGGTTCCTTCCCCATCATCAAAAGAATCAACAAAGTCATGTATCGTCTGCAACTTCCACCACAATATGAAATTCACCCTTCATTACATGTATCACTGTTAAAACCATTCTACCCCCTTCTCTTTATACAATATGGACCTGCTGAGGAACCCCCTCCTCTTCTACTGGTTTAAGAAGGTTCCATCTACTTGGTCAGTGTCATCATCAGTTGCAGACAGCATGGGGTAGACTGGAGTATCTAGTCCGTTGGGAGAATTATGGTCCCGAGAAAAGGTCCTGGGTTCCTAATGAAAATATACTTGATCCAGCGTTGCTCCAAGAGTTTTATAGTTCCCATCTCAAATGTCCACCTCCAAGAGGCCTTGGAAGACAGCCACATCATAATAGGAGAGGGTGGCCAGGAGTCCGCCCTGGAGAGGGTGTAATGTCACAGCCAGGCCAGGTTCTCCCCACTCACAGTCACATGATTCACCCCGTTCACCATCACCGCAATCAGCAAGATCCCCTTCACCCAAATACTAATCACTAGTGCACCTGCATGTCATCCCATGCTCATCACTCCACTCCATAGATACCTGCATCTCCCTCATTCCGTTTCCGGCCTAGTTGCACCGAGAATGAAAAAAATGGTCATTCTATTAAAGTTCATATGAGTAATACTTACCTTGTCAGCTCCTTGCCTCTTAGTACTCTCTGTGTCTCTTCCTAGTGTGCATTCCCTCTGGTCTTCCAACCATCATCAGTCGCTAGTTCACTCCATCATGGCTCCACTACTGTCCATCTGAAAGATAATAGACTTTACCTGTTGACATTGCATCCATTACTACATCTGTGGTGGATGAGGAGATTCCCCTAATGTGTAAATCACTTTGAGTGTTCGGAAAAGCGCTATATAAATGTAAGAAATTATTATTATTATTACCTGTTACAATAAACTGTCTACTTATTCATTCAGTCCTTGTCCAAATCCTCCTTCTGTGACACCTATCAGACACATAATAATTTTGTGTTATTTAACAAATAATGCACAAATTACCTCTCCCATCTGTCAAAAGCAATTTTCAGTGTGCAATCCAACTCCAAATGTATTCATGACACTGAAAGGAATGTTCTGTTAGACAGAGACATTATCATGCTCTTGTGCAAACTGACTAAATACATATGCTTGATTTAATGTGATGGTTTATTCCCTCTCTATGTGAAATCAAGTGTTTGCAACAAGTCTCTTGCTTGTGTGATAATCTTCAGTATATCTGTGTTTAACACTACCAAACTTAAACAAGATCATAGATAATTTGAGGTTGATGTTCCTACAGAGCTAATTTGGTGTGCTAAATTATCATATATATAATGTTAATACTTGTGCAACATATTACCATTTTATGAAACTCTAATGTTTAAATGGATATGCAATTCACCAAGGTTAGGGATAAAGATTTTAAAACAACTTCCACTGGGAAAGTGACTTTGCCATTGGTCACTTCAGCTACTAAGGGTGTTAAAACACCATACTTATAAAAGCTGGTGACCATGGTCGCCTCCCAGAGAGTTCCTTCATTCAGGCAACCAGATATCACAAGAAAAGATGCTGTTGAACAGTCTTTTCCAACCACACCCCAAGCCTGGCTTTGACCTGGTCTTTTCATTCACCAAAGATCCTCAGACTGCTAGTCTCTCGCCAACTAACATCAGCAAAGATCAGTTGGAGCTTCAACAAACTGCATCAGCACTCTTTTTAAATGGTGACAGAAAGTATCAAACTTAGTCTATGTAAAAGATACATTAAGCATCATCTAAACTTTTCTGCAAAGCTGTTTGAGTTATGAAACTGATGTTTTCTTCAGGCTGTAGATCTGCTGAATATCAAATACTGCTATAACTGGATGCTTTTCTTCTTTACTCTTTACTGCCTCTTCCTGTACCAACTCAATGTGTGTATGTTAGATTAGTTTGAGTGTTTATTGTAGTTAATAAAACCTTATTTGTAACACACTTGAAGTTGCACATTATTTGCTCATAACTGGTGTCCCTAATCATGCCTATTTAGCTACATGCTTTGTGTAGTTTTGTCTTTTACCAATACTTTTTTTATATGACCCAGAATTATTTATTGGGGTTAGGGCTTATGTTGAATAGATAATAGAATGATTGCCAGTGATGAATTTAACCTTGTCAAAATATCCGCATGTTGTCCTTACAAAATCTGTTTATAAAACATCACGTGAAGCCTTCGAACCTGACACCTGTCACATGCATGCTCTCGAAATGCCAAGAATGCATTTGTGTTTACTTGTGGCACGTTACTTTGTGTTTCCAGTGGTATTAATCAGAGTATCACAATTTTCTTTTTACGATTTCTGTGCATATTCTGTGAATATTTACCATAAATCATACACTTAAACAACTTGATGGTGTTCGCAAATTAGTGGCAAATTTATTGTAAGCCTTTTGCAATTTATCTTTTGTAATGACAATAATGGGCTTAAAATATGTGGAACTCCACAATTGAATGATAAGGGATCAGATCATATATAATTGATTTCAACTCTCTTGCTTCAATTATCCAAATAGAACTGAACCCACTTTAGAGACCTCTTTATCAAAACTAATTGCCTTTCATTTACATTATAAAATTGTGTGATCTACATTATCAAAAGTCTTCTGGAGGTCCAGCATGACAATCCCACAATACTTGCTAACATCTACCGTTTTCAGTTTTCCCTTTTGTAATATACACATCTCAGTGAAATGTAGTGATCTAAATCCTAACTGCTAACTTCATACAAAATATTTTACTAATGTAACTGACAATCTGTTTGTGAACCAAAGTTTAATGAGTTTTAATGGAATTTTGCATTATTGAAGATCTTCCCACATAAATTACGCTAGAAGTTCTTGTGGGTCACACAAATCTGCCATGCAGACTAAATGCAAGATGCCTTTATGAAAATTAATCTATGCTTGATCTGTGATTCATATAATCACTTCACTATTGACAACTGACAGTAGACTTTTATTGTCTGTGATTTTTAGCCAAAATTTCCTATCTTTGCAAAGTCTTGAGTATTTGAGTAGTTTTTTTTTGTATTATTGTAAAATGAAAAGTTAATAGATTTCGCCCTTCATTCCATCACTTATTCTATTTATATTATTTGTGATTGACTCTAATCATACTTTTCACGTGTTCAAGCTTAGTCACAATCAGATCTTCATTCTTTTCCTTGTTTCGTGTCTGATTATTTATAAATACTAAACTTCACTATGTCTTCATTTTACTCTTGGACTCATCTAGAAGGCAGAATCATCAACAGATCTCGGCAACACAGAAGAGGAACCTAAGACAAGATAGAAAGAAAAACCTGTAAGAATTCTTGAACCGACAGGGTGCAATACTAAGCAACTCAACGATCTGTTAAAGAGGAAGTAGTATGTCTCAAAGCTAGCATACTCTTCTGTTGCACACTCAAAAGTATAAACTTTTCCTTCACAAACAAAGTACATACTTTCAGGGCGTAGTATAAGTATGCTAATTGGGACGCAGCATCAGAGTTTTTCTCATTTCAGGGTTAAAATGCTTTAAGTTTTCACTTAACCTCCTTTCTGAAATGGGCCCCAGGTGTAACTAAATATCATTTACACACAGAAAAGCTGAGGTCACATTGGACTTTTCACCCCATAGACTTCCATTCATGCGCACGTGAATGCGTCAGACTGGAAACGCAAGGTAATGCGTCAAGTTTCGCAGGTCGCTGTGGTGCAAAGTTCAAGCTTGGTGAACTCTGACCTGCGAAATCGCATCACTTAACTGCGTGAGACAAATCAAGGATCACAGGATCACAAAAGCACATGGCGCACGGCACATTGGGAATCACATGACATGAACACAACCCAAAGACAACACCTGGGGTCTGTTTCAGTTTAGAGGTTCAACCAACACAGAGTTTAAACTTGAACTCTGAGTTCACTTACCGAGAGATTAAAAACTCAGAGTTTCTCTCATTTCAGAGTCAGCATACTCTGAGTTTTCACTTAACCTCCTTTCTGAAATGGGGCCCCAAACTGACAACTACATAAACACAACACAATGACAACACCCAACTGTAAGTTTTGTAGTTAAAAAAAATAAGGACGAATTAATAGCTGGCCAATTAATTATTAGCAAATAATGAACACTAGAGGTGGTGATGTGGCCACAATGCAAAGTTTTTTTTTTACCACATTTAAAGACTCTGAAACTGTAATGCGGTCAAGACCGGCCGGGAAATAGGCACCATCTGACTAGCAGGTAAAAATTCACAAAATTCACATTATAGCCACTTAGACTCTTGTTCGTCCCACTTAAACATCAGTAATGCATATCTGGCGAATCCTATAGAGACTGTGTCTGTTCCTCGTATTATTAGATTAAGAAATAAACGTACTGTGTGCTCCAGAAAAAAATCTATTAAGAATCAAACCAGAAAATTAGTAAAAAGTGAAAATACAAACTTCGTAAAGCTTGGTCTCCTAAACATCAGGTCACTTGCACCTGAAGCACTTATCATAAATGAAATAATAACAGAAAACAATCTTAATGCACTCTGTCTCACTGAAACCTGGCTGAAACAAAATGACTATATTAGCTTAAATGAAGCAACTCCTCCAAGATTCTTATATAAACATGAGGCTCGTCAAACTGGTCGTGGTGGTGGAGTTGCATCAATCTTTAGTGATTTCCTTAATGTTAATCAGAGAAACGAACTTATGTTTAGCTCCTTTGAAGTATTAGCGCTTAATGTTCAGCTTCCAGATACTATGCAAAACCTGTGTTATCTCTCGCTTTAATCACCATATATAGATCCCCAGGACCCTATGTCAATTTTCTAAAAGAGTTTTCTGATTTCATTTCTGACTTACTAGTCAAAACTTATAAAATGCTAACTGTAGGTGACTTTAACATCCACCTAGATGATGCTAACGATACATTAGGGCTCGCGTTTATGGATTTAATACACTCACTTGGGATAAAGCAAAACGTTGTGGATCCAACCCATCACTTAAAGCATACATTAGAACTAATTCTGTCTTATGGAATCAAAGTTATTAATGTAGACATTATACCACAAAGTGATGATATTACAGACCACTACTTCTTAATATATAAGCTGTGTTTACCCGAAATTAGCAAACCCGCTCCAATACTCCGCCCTAGTAGAACTATTGTTTCGTCAACCAAAGATGAATTTATAAATAGCTTACCTGATCTTTCTCTATTTTGTAATGCACCCGCAAACTCAAATGATCTTAATGTAGTAACCAGCAGTATGGATGCCATCTTTACTAGCACACTAAATACTGTGGCACCCATCAAATTAAAAAAGGCTAGAGAGATTAAAACTACACCATGGTATATTAGTCATACTCGTGCGCTCAAAACAGCAACCCGCGCCCTGGAATGTAAATGGAAAAAAACTAATTTAGAGGTCTTTAGAATTGCGTACAAAGACAGTATGTCCAGCTATAGGAGGGCTCTAAAATCTGCCAGGGCTGAGCACCTGCGCAAACTGATAGAAAATAATCATAACAATCCTAGATTTTTATTTAACACCATCTCTAAATTAGCAAAGAACCGGTCATCCTTGGAACAAATTGTTCCATCGCAAATTAGTAGTGATGACTTCATGAATTTTTTCAGTGATAAAATAGAAGGCTTTAGACAGAAAATAGGAGATGACAAACTTTCTGCATAACCTACACTGCTTCAAAATCATAGAACAGGAAAAGCTAGATAAAATTATAAATAGCTCTAAACCAGCTACGTGTATGCTGGACTCAATTCCAACAAAATTACTGAATGAGCTGCTGCCTGCTATAGGAGAACCTCTTCTTAACATTATCAACTCTTCTTTATCTATAGGCCATGTTCCAAACTCTTACAAGCTAGCTGTTATTAAGCCTATTATTAAGAAACCGCAACTAGACACCAACAACTTAGCTAACTATAGGCCTATTTCAAATCTTCCATTTATGTCTAAAATACTAGAAAAAGTTGTTTCTACTCAATTATGCTCCTTTCTGCAGACAAACAATATTTTTGAAGTGTTTCAGTCAGGTTTCAGGGCTCATCACAGTACAGAAACCGCATTTGTGAAAATAACCAATGAGTTACTCTTAGCTGCTGACCGAGGGTGCGACTCGCTATTAGTTATACTCGATCTTAGTGCGGCATTTGACACCATTGACCACAATATCCTCATAAATCGCTTAAAGTCTACAGGTGTCCAGGGACAGGCTCTTCAATGGTTTAAGTCATACTTAACTGACCGTTACCAGTTTGTGAATATTAATGGACAGCCTTCACAAGTCAGCCCAGTAAAGTATGGGGTGCCTCAAGGATCAGTTTTAGGCCCTTTGCTGTTTACAATTTACATGCTACCACTGGGAGACATTATTAGAAGACATGGGAACAGCTTTCACTGCTGTGCAGATGATACTCAATTATATATTTCAACTAAACCTGACGAGATGTCTGAACTGTCTAAACTAACTGAGTGTATCAAAGACATAAAGACTGGATGACCAACAATTTTCTTCTCTTAAACTCTGACAAAACAGAATTATTACTTATTGGGACTAAATCTTGTACACAGCAGATCTCGCAACTCAATTTACAATTAGAGGGATACAAAGTTAGCGTTAGCTCTACTATAAAAGATCTGGGTGTCATATTAGACAGCAATCTAACTTTTAAAAACCCTATATCCCATGTCACAAAAACTGCCTTCTTTCATCTGAGAAATATTGCTAAATTACGAAATATGCTATCCATCTCAGATGCAAAAAAGCTAGTCCATGCTTTTATGACTTCGAGACTGGATTACTGTAATGCTCTATTTGCTGGCTGCCCAGCATCCTCTATTAACAAACTTCAATTAGTACAAAATACAGCAGCCAGAGTTCTCACCAGGTCTAGAAAATATGATCACATCACCCCAATTGTATTCTCCTTACACTGGCTGCCTGTTAAGTTTCGTATTGAATTAAAAATATTACTTCTCACCTATAAAGCTCTAAATAATCTAGCTCCTGTTTATCTAACCAACCTTCTGTCTCGCTACAATCCAACTCAGTCTTTAAGATCTCTAAACTCAGGGCTTCTGGTTGTACCTAGAATAGAAAAATCAAGTAAAGGAGGTCGAGCCTTCTCTTTTATGGCTCCTACACTCTGGAATAGCCTTCCTGATAACGTCCGAGGCTCAGATACACTCTCCCAGTTCAAAACTAGATTAAAAACCTATCTGTTTAGTAAAGCATACACTCAATGCCTTACCTAGCGGGTTCCACACAGGCTTCTACATCTTGCTTATATACACTATGAACAGCAGCTACGCTAATTATTCTCTTTATTCTCTATTTTCACCTGGGGATACTCATCCCAAGGTCCTCAGATTATGCGGAGTCACTGACTGGATCCAAGCCCAGCGACGAGATGATCCCAAGGTTTTTATATCTGGGACCAGGCCATATCCTGAGCTGCTGCTGCACTGATGGTCATGAGGAGTGGAGAACATGAGTCGGATTCCAGTGACGCTCCAGGGACAGACGAGTCTTTGCTGAGGCCACCTTCTAGCCTCCACCACGGTGACTGAAGCTCCGCACAAGACTTTTGGCCAGCGGAGAAATTAAAATGGTCGTGCCGATCTAAGTCTGGTTTTCTCAAGGTTTTTTTTCTTCACTCCTATCAGGTGAAGTTTTTTTCCCTCTCCGCTGTCACCACTGGCTTGCATGGTTCAGGATTGGTAGAGCTACGCATCGATGAATTTACTCTTCAGTGTTTGGACTCTCAGTCATGATTTGAAATCACACTGAACTGAGCTAAACTGAACTGAACTGAACTTAAACACTAAAAACTGAACTACACTGTTCCAGTTACTATGACCATTTATGTGAAGCTGCTTTGACACAATCTACATTGTAAAAGCGCTATACAAATAAAGCTGAATTGAATTGAATTGAACTTTAGCTGTGTGTTTATCTGAAAATAAATGCACAACTAAGAATGTTCATCAGCCAATCAGAATCAAGCATTTAGCAGCCAGTATATTAAGAAAATAAATATACTTCAGATGTGTAGATGTTTCATTTCTGTCACAGAATCCTGGATACTTTGACATTCCGGCTCAGGATGTGTCGGTGTGGCATGTTCCTACTAACATTGAGGTGGTGCATTGGCCTACTGCCTCCATCCTGAGATACCACACTGAAAATCGCTTCCTAATCCAACACGGAGGAAACCTTTTCAATTTATTCAAGGTCAGATACACTTCAGATGGCATTGAGTTCTGAGATTGACACATTCACAAGAATACAGGCAAATTATTGGGAACTTTTTTTTCTGTAGAAATTCCCTGTGAGGGATGGATTAGGGTCCTGCAACATTGATAATGGTCCTGCTGTTCCAATAGTGTATGATACTGGAAGTACAGAGTCTGTATGTCATGGTCTCAATACAAGAAGTATGGCAACTCCTCTTGATCCAATAATCTTTTTATATAACAGTGTATGTGATTCAGCAAGTTATATTATTTACAAAGAATCACCACTGTTGAGATTTACTCAATTTAATGTTTGCTTTTCCCAGCAACATTCGAGCCTGGATACATCATGTTTAGAGTTTTCAATTATGAATAGGAAAAAAAATGGCTGCTCAGTGGTTAGTTTTTTAGCCTCACAGCAAGAAGGTCACTGGTTCAAGTCCCACTGTGGCAACAGATAACCAGGAACTAAGTAGAAGGAAACTGAGTGTTTTAAAAGAAAGTTATTGATCAAACCTAAAATTATTATTTTTAAAAAATATTTCTAATTCATGACCAATTTCAATCTAATCTTGCTATAAATCCTGCATATGCAAATCCCCAAGCTTAGGGACAAAGGATCATAAAACTTAACTTGGAAAGGTAAGTTAAATGAATGGAAAGGTCTTGTCTTACTCAGACTGGTTATCTCTCATCAACTAGCTTCAGCAAAGATCAACTGGAGCCTCAACAAACTGCATCAGCACTCTTTTCAAACGGCAACTGTAAGTATCAGACTCAGACTCAACTTTATTATCCCGTTTAGGGAAATTAAAACTGCAGCTAGGTGCCCTAACAGAGTCGAAGTTCCATGTACACATTACCAAAATATTACCACACAACATACAATACATAATTTTTTTTAAAATTATGTATTTTAAATGAGTCCTCCCACTGGACTCATTTAATGACCTAATGGCCACCATTATAAAATAATTTCTAGTTCTATTTGTCCTGCAAATAGGAACTCTAAAACGACGTCCTGATGGCAACAGCTGAAACACAGAGTACAATGGATGATCTGGGGTGCAAAGGATACCCTAAACTGTCTTTAAAACATAATTATGGTAAATTACAATTGGACCATGTAACAAGGTTCTTTGGGTGGGAAGAAGAAGACAGGGTCGGCGTTGAGGTAAGTGACAATGTTTTATTAATGTTCTGTGATAATGTGCTGTGTTGCGCTCAGCATCAAGGGGTGCTGCTTGTCGCTCAGCTCTCTCTCCCGACTGTTCCTCCCGTTCTCCTTAAGAAGTGTGTCTCCCCGGCCCAATCACTAAAATAAACAGGTGTTATGTATTATTTCTGATTGGCCTGCTGATTAGCCGCCGGGCTCTGAGCATGCTCTCCCCCCTTATTGGGTATTCGATCATGCTTACCTCCCCACAGACCAGTTTGGTTAAAACCGAGGATTTTGCCCACCACCTTCACCAGGCAACTCAACCTGTTTGACTCAGATTACCGTACCAAGCTTCAATGCAAAATGATAAGACAGATTCAACAAATTGTTTATAAAACAATAGGTTACTGTTCGTATCCCCGGTTCTCTGAAACATCGAGTGGAGAGATCCACCTATGGGAAGGCATCCGTGCCTGACCTCTGCAGAAGCATCCAATTGCACCAAGTCTGGCTTGACAGACAGAAGCGCGTGCCCAATGGCAGGTAAAGAACCGCCCCTTTACCTGTGAGCATAAATCATTCTGCACGCACTGCTATTCCTCAGTGAGCATATTCGCTTCTCGTGCAGCAAGCGGGGCAAACTTGGTGGATCTCTCCACTCGATGTTTCAGAGAACCGGGGTTACGAACAGTAACCTATTGTTCTCTTTCATCATCTCGTGTTCGAGATCCACCTATGGGAGATATTGACAGCTCCCCGGTTGCCCAATACACTCACAGCGAGGCCCAGCAAGCCAGCGGACGGTCTCCTGAAAGGCGATGCATGACACATCACAAAGCATGTGGTAACATGCGTTTGAGGACACCTGAAAACACAATATGCTGGAGCATATATAATATATATGTATACAATATATGTATTTGTACATATAAAATGTATATAATTTGTGTCAGGTGAGGGTATGATAACACTTAGGGACAAAATTAAGCCAAGTTAGACCAACTAGGCATACGGCACAGGGCTACGAAGAGCCCACACCTAAGACAGAGTGAGCTACCGGAGTCTGAGTAACATCAAGACGGTAGTATCTGACAAATGTATGTGGAGAGGCCCAGCTTGCAGCGGCACAAATGTCCTGCAAGGAAACCCATCTAAATAGAGCCCAAGAAGAAGCCATGCCTCTAGTGGAATGTGCTCTGAGGCCCCCTGGAGGCCGCACTCCCTTAGATTCATATGCCAGAGAGATGGCTTCCACAAGCCAATGAGAGAGGCGTTGTTTAGAAATGGGATTCCCCCTGTTTGGGGGGGCCCAAGAAATGAAGAGTTGGTCACTTCTTCTAAAAGAGCTGGTCCTGTTGATATAGGCCCACAGAGCTGACACAGGACATAAAGCATTAAGCCTCTGATCCTCAGTGGAGGAGAATGGAGGAGGGTGAAAAGAGGAAAGCTCTACCCCCTCACAAGAAAAATTAGGGAAGCATTTTGGCAAAAAGGCCGGGTTAGGCCTGAGAGAAACCTTTTCTCTACTGAGGGAGAATTTAATGCACGAGGGGTGAACAGAGAGTGCATGTAGATCACTGACACGTTTAGCTGAAGCCAAGGCCAGCAGCACAGCTGTCTTGAAAGACAGATGCTTCAGAGAAATAGCCTCTAGGGTCTCAAAAGGATGATGAGTCAAAGCATCCAGCACCATGGAGAGGTCCCACTCAGGAAGAACTCTACTAGTGACTGGAAGGGAACAACGGGCACCCTTCATAAATCTACGAATAAGAGGTTGTTGCCCAGCCATGCTGTCATTGAACCCTACATGACATGCAGTGATGGCTGCTAGATAGACCTTGATTGTAGAAAATGATTTTCCACAGTCCATAAGGCCTTGCAGAAAGCCCAAAATGTCAGCGACTGAGCACTGATATGAAATCAGTCTGCGCTCCTCACACCATTCCTCAAACATGCGCCACTTGCAGTCATAAAGGGACCGTGTGGAGGAGGCTCTAGCGTTCTGAATTGTTGCAATAACACGTGGAGAAAGCCCCAGTGTATTTAGGTTTGCCCTTTCACGGGCCAAGCCCAGAGAGCCACCCTGTCTGGACGAGGATGGTAGATTTCCCCATTCGCTTGGGACAGGAGGTCCGTACGTAATGGGAGGGGCCATGGCTGTGCATGCAGAAGAGGGATTATCTCTGCCAGCCATGGAGCCCTGGGCCACCTCGGTGCTATCAGGATCAGTCTCAAGTCTTGTTCCTTCACCCTGACTAGGGTTGGGGTTATTAGGCAAAGAGAAGGGAACGCATAGAGCAGCACATTGGGCCATGGATGAGCCAGTGCGTCCACGCCGAGGGGGACATCCTCGTCCTGTAGCGAGAAGAACATAGGACAATGGCCGTTTTTGCGCGAGGCGAAGAGATCGACGTCTGCCTGGCCGAATCTCTTCCAAAGCAGGCCCACTATTTGAGGATGGAGATGCCACTCCCCGTAGAGTGGGTTCCCCCTTGACAAAAGGTCTGTACCCCTGTTCAGAACGCCTGGGACATGCGTCGCCCGTAATGACAGAAAATGATGTTGCCTGCTCCATACTAAAAGCTTGTGAGCTAAGGCGTGGAGCTTGGAGGATCGCATCCCCCCTTGGCGGTTGATATGTGCTACAGCTGTAGTGTTGTCGCACTGCACTAGCACATGATACCCCTGCAGGCGGGGCAGAAAATGTTTTAGAGCTTTCCACACAGTGAGAAGCTCCAAATAATTTATGTGGGCTGAGTGAAGTGTGTGAGACCACACGCCGTTCACTATCCTGCCCTCCTGTGTGGCGCCCCACCCTGTCAGCGAGGCATCTGTCGTTACCACTTTGCGCATCATGACAGCCCCGAGGGGACTCCCATGAGCGTAAAACTCTGCGTTCCTCCAGTGGTGCAGCGCTGTTGTGCACGAGCGCGAGACTGTGACATAAAGGGAGAGATCGCATAACGGGCTGAGATGAAGAGATAAAACCCACTTCATGAATGCCCTCATTCTCAAAAGGCCTAGTGGCAGAACATGAATAGCCGAGGCCATGAGACCTTGTAGTCTGAGACATGTACGATACTGTACCCTTGCTCCTTCCCTGAATTGTGAGAGACAATTCAGAAGAGAGAGAATGCGCTCTGGCTCGATAACGGGTGGGTCACCCATGCCGATCGATGCCATATCCTTAACTTCCAGACCCGCGAGACCTTGTTTAAGGTTGAGCGGGTCGCCCCAGTAGTGCTTCATGTGCTTCGCACACGCTGGGAGGACGGGAAAAAGTTTTTTCCTCGGGCCTGGTGGAGGCCCCAGCAACTATCCATCATAAATGTCCCTCTCCTGGTCGGTGGCACTCTGTGGAGCTGGCCATTCGATGTTGAGGAGAGCGGCCGCTCGCTCACACACATCTAGGAATCTGGGGAGCACCAGAGGGCAGGATGGCCTCCTCATCCTCTGAAACACCCAGAAGACCCGCGTCGTCATCGTCGCCAGAACCGGCCGGTTCATCAGCGAACGGCGGAACACCCACGAAGATGTCCTCTTCGGGGAACGCAGGATTGGGCTGGTCAGCCCAGTCGAGAGACATAGCGCTCCAGGAGTCCCCCGCCTGCGCGCTGTCGTCACCATGTCCCCCATCCGAATCGGAAAATTCAACACATTGAGTCGCTGCAACTTTCGTACGACGCCGCAGAAGCTTTTTCGGTAATTTAAGACAATGGCTGCAATTCTCCGGGGTTTCCAACGCCTCTTGAGCGTGGTTGAGGCCCAAGCAGACAACACAGAAGGGGTGGGGGTCCTTTGCAGCAATAAGCGCGCCACATGCGGCCGGGCAGGCCCGTGATGAGTGCTCGGGAGAAGCGGCAGATTTAGAAAGTGACATATTCGAGGCGGGCAGCCGTGGACAGGGACAGGTGTAAGAGGAGCGTGGGCAGCTCGGGATGCGAAACCACAACTAACCTGGTCGGATAACAGACTGTCACGTCTGGTGGAGGCTGATCGAAAGATATGTCCTCCTGAAGACTCGTAAATGAGCAGCAGTAATCCAACCGAGCTGTAGAGTTGCAGAGTCAGCAAGAATGTTAACTGAGGAATAGCAGCGCGTGCAGAATGATTTATGCGCACAGGTAAAGGGGCGGTTCTTTACCTGCCATTGGGCACGCGCTTCTGTCTGTCAAGCCAGACTTGGTGCAATTGGATGCTTCTGCAGAGGTCAGGCACGGATGCCTTCCCATAGGTGGATCTCGAACACGAGATGATGAAAGAGAACAGTGTCATTTCCCAGAGATGGATTGCGGCTGGAAAGGCATCCGCTGCGTAAAAACGTGCTGGATAATTTGGCGGTTCATTCCACTGTAGCGATCCTGGATTAATAAAGGGACTAAGCCGACAAGAAATTGAATGAATGAAAACAATGTCATCATAGAGGTACAAACCTGAATGTTTTCTTCAGGCTTTAAATCTGCTGAATATCAAATACTGCTATAACTTGATGCTTTTCTTCTTTACTCTTTACTGCCTCTTCCTGTACCAACTCAATGTGTGTATGTTAGATTAGTTTAAGTGTTTATTGTAGTTAATAAAGCCTTATTTGTAACACACTTGAAGTTGCACATTATTTGCTCATAACTGGTGTCCCTAATCATGCCTCTTTTGCTGTTAGTTTTACATTTTAACAAGGTTATTTCATATGACCCAGAAATAAATATTCTTTAAACAAACAAACACTTGATCTAAAGTTGTTAAGTGTAAGCGTATAGCTTATCTAAATATTATAATTTATTATGATTAATTCTTAATATTTCCTCCTTGAGCTAGTTGGCTACACACATCCGATAATGCTTGATTATTGGCATTAGTCTTATGCTGACTGGATAATAGAACGATTGTCAATGATGAATTTAACCTTATCAAAACATCTGCATGTTGTCCTTAAGAAATTTGTTCATTAAACATCACGTGAAGCTTTCAGACCTGGCACGAGTTTACCTGCTCACATTCTCTTGAAATGCCAAGAACGCATTTGTGTGTTTTGACACACTGTTTCCTCATGGCATGTTTCTTCCTGCTACCAGTGGAATTAATCAAAGCATCACAACTTTAAGAGAGTATCACAAGCATGGATTCGATAAAAACACTTTTATGGATTAAATCTGTCATGTTTGCATTGTTTTGAGTTTAATTAAAAGGAATTTTATTTGACAGGTTCAATAAAACAAGCAAGAATTAAAATGTAAATAAAAACAGAAAGTATCTCTTGTATACGACACCTCCAAGTGTACAACTTAAAGTATACGACCAGAAAACTGACGATGATAAAAACTCTTAGTTTATTTCCAATGTGGTTCTCACTGTTATTACAAAGAATTGCAACAATCATCTTTTAACCACTTTTTAAAATATCGCTGAATCTTTTATTTCTTTGATTGATTTTGCCAATTTATTCCCAATAATTGCATCGGTGTGTAAAAACATATTCTCCCACAGCAAAGTTCTAAACTAAAATGGACACATTAAAATTCAACCCCCTTGTAAAATAGGTATGTTATTTCCCTCATCATTTGAAAATAATTTACTAAATAACTTGGAACCACATTAATCACTTTTTAGGTGTCAAGCCCTACAGTATTTAAAAAACACAGTCTTGCTTACAGTTAACAAAACTAATTCTTTAAACCATTTTTGCCAGGATGCAGACTTGAATTTGCAAACTGAGCCTGAGACTGCATATACTAGAGATGCAATGTCAGACACAATGCACTCAATGGAGCTAGTCACGTCACTGTGAGGGTTGGGGTGCACATCAAAAAATCATTGCTTGCAGCTCACCTTGCAACTGCACTGAATCTGCATCCAGATCCTTCTCATTCTTTACTGCGTAGGATGAACTTTTAAAATTATTCAAACTAATTTATCTTGATAGCATGGGTGTATGCAAATCAGTGGCAAATTGAGTGAACATATTTTGTGAGTTTCGCAATTTATCTTTCATAATAATTGGGTTTAAAATATGTGGAACTCTTGAATGTTAAGGGATCAGATCATATACAATTAATATCAACTCTCTTGCTTCTATTATCCAGATAAAACTGATGGCACTTTAGAGACTCCTCGTTAAAATTAATTGGCCCTAATTCACATGATAAAATTTTACCAAATGTATCTAATGTGTTTTGGAGGTCCAGCATGACCATCCCACAATATTTGCCACCATCTGCAGCTTTCCTTATTCTATCAGTCACATGTAATATACAGTAAATTGCTCAGTGGAATGTAGGGATCTAAAACCTGTTAATCTGCTAACGTCATACAAAAGAGTTTATACTATTGTAACCGACAATCTGTTTGTGTACTAATGTTTAATGAATTTTAATGGAAAAATAATATAAATAAATTCCTTTTTTCACTCATTCCATAATGGTCTAGGTCAACAGATTCCTCCTTTCACTCATTACATCACTTATTTTCTTAATATGGTTAAGCTATTTGTTTTTGGCTCTAACCATACTTGTTCAAGTGGTCATCAGATCTCCTTTGTTTTCCTTGTTCCGCGTCTGATTTTGTATAAATACTGAACTTCACTATGCCTCGCCAACTCAGAAGAGAGGAACCCAAGACAAGATAGAAAGAAAAACCTGTAAGAATTCTTGGACAACAAATAAAACTTAATGTTAAAAATGTATACACAAAATAATAATAATAATTAATGCTTTTAATAAGTGAATTTTCACAAACCTAACAATTTTAGCTTTACAGCTTTGAGTTTAACTGTGTATAACTTTTCTCTTTTTATTCACAGATTGTCCTTTTTGTAAAACAAAAATGTTTTTCAGGATCCTTCTCAGTCTCTCACTGAATTTATTGCTCTGTGAGGCTGCAAGCATCATATATTGTAAGTATAATATATACAATAATATGTTTGGACTAAAACAAATTTATCCTAAAAATTACTTTTTAAGTATTTATTGTCTCATATTGCAGTGGATAACCAAGATAGACCATGCGGCAAAAACAGTGATGACAGCCCCAACCTTGAAATAGCAAAACTTCAGGGCAGGATTAAATATGCTGCTCGAAGCTGCAAAGAAATTCAGGACAAGTATCAGGTTTACGATGGTAAGTTAATTATGATATATATATATATATATATAGTCAATGCAAAGTTGGTTATCAAAAAACATTTTTAACTTGTTTAAACTACTTATTGAGCTAAAACAACACAATTCTTGACATTTCATTAGGACGACTTAACAGTTTTACATGAATAAATATATATTTATATATATATAAGCATCAGCAGGATTAATCTGAGGGATGCTTTGTTCACACAGATGGCCTGTACTACCTGATCTCCTCAAAAGGAGTACTTTACCAGACATACTGTGACATGACCACTGCAGGTGGAGGCTGGACGCTGGTGGCCAGTGTTCATGAAAACAACCTGTACGGAAAGTGTACAGTTGGTGACCGCTGGTCTAGCGAGCAGGGCAGTGATCCAAACAGGCCTAATGGTGAAGGGACATGGGCTAATACAGTCACATTTGGAAGTGTAGAGGCTTCTACAAGTGACGATTATAAGGTATACATTATTATTACTTTTCGCTAGTTTAAAAAAAGAGGAATAACTGATAGTGGGTCAATGAGTTATTGGCAAATAATGAACACTAGAGGTGGTAATGTAGTCAATGCAAAGTTGGTTACCAAACTTAATGACATTTTATCCATAGTCTTTTATTTTGTTCTGATATTTGGATGTTGTAGGCTGTGAAATAACTGACATGATTCAGCGTAGTGATATGAAACTGTAATGCAGTCAAGACCGGCCTGGAACTATTTAGCTGTGTGTTTATCTGAAAATAAATGCACAACTAAGAATGTTCATCAGCCAATCAGAATCAAGCATTTAGCAGCCAGTATATTAAGAAAATAAATATACTTCAGATGTGTAGATGTTTCATTTCTGTCACAGAATCCTGGATACTTTGACATTCCGGCTCAGGATGTGTCTGTGTGGCACGTTCCTAATAACATTGAGTTGGAGCGTTGGACTACTGCCTCCATCCTGAGATACCACACTGACAATCGCTTCCTAACCTTACATGGAGGAAACCTTTTCAATTTATTCAAGGTCAGATACACTTTAGATGCCAGTTCTGGAGTTTGACGTATTCAAAAAAATACAGGCAAATTATTGTAAATATTTTTTTTCTGTAGAAATTCCCTGTGAGGTATGGATTAGGGTCATGCAACATCGACAATGGTCCTGCTGTTCCAATCGTGTATGATACTGGAAGTACAGAGTCTACCAAACTGCTGTATGGTCCCTATTCAAGAAGTATGGCAACTCCTTTTAATCTAATAATTCAAATATATATTTTTAAGAAAATGTATACACCATGTAACAGTGTATGTGAATAAGTCATGATATATTATTTAAAAGCCTCACCACATCTCAACGAAATACAACTCATTTTTTTTCAGCAAACTTTGACCCTGGATACATCACATTCAGAGTCTTCAATACTGAAAACGCTGCCTTGGCTCTTTGCTCAGGTGTTAAACCGACTGGCTGTAACTCTGAACATGTAAGTTAAGACTTTTCTTTGTTATTTAAAAGTGCCATATTATTAGTGCCATATTATTAGTGCTATACTTTTATACAATATGCAATATATATTTTTCTGGTATCTAAATAGAAGGTGTGTGGCTTTTCAGAAAAAGAAGCGCACGCGAGCACGCACGCACACGCACACACACACACACACACACACACAAATGTACTTTTTTATACCAATCTATTTTGAAAAAGTGGACTTTTAGTAATGTTCTTATATTCTTGCAGTTCTGTGTTGGCGGAGGTGGATTCTTTCCTGAGGCGTCCCCTAGACAGTGTGGAGACTTTGCAGGTTTTGACTGGGATGGTTATGGTACTAATGAAGGATGGAGTGCATCCAAAGAGATAACCGAGGCTGCTGTACTTCTCTTTTATCGCTGAAAATCTAAAAATACCCTCATTATATCCTTCTCTCTAAGATATACCACAGAAATTTACACCTGAATGTTGCATAATCATTTTTTGCTCAAATGTTTTTCTTTAGCATATCCTACGCTATATCCTCCATACTGATCTGTAATCAACAAATATGTGGTCGTGGTGTTTAAAACTGTAAAAGGAAATTAGCCTCTAACATTAACCATTATTGGACTTTCACTCAAATGTTTTTGTTTCTTACTGCTGTTCAAAAGTGTATACCAATGAATCAAATAAAGGTAATGTTCAAATAAAACAAGTGGATCCTGTTTAGTGGTAATATATTAACTTCATTAAGATATTTTCCATATTTGTTTTGTATATTTCTACATAAAATAAATGGTACAAACTAAATCTCTGACTACAAATCTGACATGATTACACTCTTAGAAATAAATATTTGCAAGCTGTCACTGGGGTGGCACTTTTTCAAAAGGAACACATTTGTACTTAAAGAGTCCTTATTGATACCTCAAACGTATATATTAAAACCTGAGAATTTTAAGAGGAACACTCTTGTACTTTTTAAGTACCAATATGTACCTTTGAGGTATTACTATGGACCTTTTAGGTACAAATCTGTACCTTTTAAAAAGAAATCACCCCAGTGACTCACATACCCTTTTTCTGAGAGTGCATGATGATTTACAGCACTGTAGAGTAAAAATATTTTTTGTTTGGAAAATAAAAATATCTAGTCTGTCAAGGAGAATAAGTAAAGCCACACACATTGACTTTCTTCCCAATGTGACATGCTTCCCCTAGTATTTTTTTATTCAATTTAGGGTCATAATGTTTATTTTGGCCACACATGGAAGATTTCTGAGTGTCACAGTAAACTTTTTGTAAACTGTAAGTTTAGCATACAAGGGCTGGACAATGAAACTTAACACTGGCCAACTTAGTGTTGAGGGTGTCATGGATAAATTTGACCAACCTGGTGGCCAATCTTCATTGATTGCACATTCCACCAGTAAGAGCAGAGTTTGAAGGTTTATTTAGCAGAGTAATAGCAATAGTTTTGCCTGTGTAGTAATAGTAATAGTTTTGCTTAAAACATGCAATGCACACAACATTATGTGACATATTTGTTCAAAAGAGAACAAAATTTTTGGTGTGCATCTTGCTGGTGCATCTGTGACCAAGACAGCAAGTCTTTGTGATATATCAAGAGTCACAGTATCTAGGCTAATGTCACCATACCACCAAGGACAAACCACATCCAACAGGAGTAACTGTGGATGCAAAAAGAAGCTGTTTGAAAGATATGACCAGGTGCTAACCCGTATTGTATCCAAAAAAAAACTTAAAACCACAGCTACCCAACTCACTGCAGAATTAAATGTGCACCTCAACTGTCCTGTTTCCAACAAAACTGTTAGTCGGAAGTTTCACAGGGTCAATATTCATGGCCAGACTGCTATATCCAAACCTTTGGCCAAACATCAAGTTCAATGGTGCCAGGCAGCAAAAATCTTGGGCTGTGAACAATGTGAATCAACATGTATTGTGGGTAGCATGTGGGTAGATCAGTGATAGTTTAGGCTGCACTATCATGGCATTCCCTGGGCCCAATACTTGTACTTATGTATTAGGTGTTTACATTTGAAAATGGAAGTACTTGTACTTAATACTTACCTAAAGTGGTAGGACCCAAAAAAAGACGGGAGTTTGGCCTATATAAGCAGCGGCCAAACCCCAAGACCAGTTGCTTGTTAACCAAGTCTGTGAGAGCATTACAGTGGTACCTCGAGCAAAACCCCTCCGTATGTATATTGTGGATACTTATTTTAGTTTGTATGTATATATATATATATATATATATATATATATATATATATATATATATATATATATATATGTATATATATATATATATATATTCATCTTTATTTTTCTGTTTTGTTATTACTTTGTTACTTTGGATTTTTGGTATTTGGACACTTTTGTGTATATATATTCTTCACTGTGGACTGTTTCAACTGCCAGCACTGTAAATAAAACAATGTGCACTGGAGTGCTATCGAGTACGCCATCATTTTTTTGTGTGGTCCCCGAACCCAGTTTTTCCCACCAGAGCGAGCTGAGGCCTGCTCTGTCACATGGGCGCATCAATGCCAAAGACTACTGAAGCATTGTGGAGGTTCATGTGGACACACCTAATGGTTTAAACATTGTATTCTGAAGCCAGTGCCGTGTATCAGGGTGATAATGCACCAATACACATAGCAAGACTGGTGACAGTTGAACATGAAAGTGAAGTTGAAAATCTTCCATGGCCTGCACAGTCAGCAGATCCAAATATTATTGAGCCACATTGGAGTGTTTTGGAGGAGCGAGTCAAGAAACATTTTTCTTCACCAGCATTACATAGTGACCTGGCCACTATTCTGCAAGCAGAGTGGCTCAAAATCCCTATGGCAACTGTGCAGGACTTGTATCTGTTATTCCCAAGACGATTTGAAGCTGTATTGGCTGCAAAAGGAGTTCCTACACCTGTTTTTAAAACACTTTGGATATGTCTAAAATTAAGGAATACTCTGTATTTACACTTAATCAGAAGCAGAACACATAATGCAAGGAAGATCTGACCTCTTAAACTAAGCTTAAACAAATTGTAGTGAAAAATTAGCAAAAAAAATTATAATTATAATATCCAGAAACTGCTATCAGTCATGGTATGAGTGAAATGAGAGATCTTTTGACCAAGATATCATTGTACAATAATAATAATAAACACAGAAAAGAAAGCATACTCAACACATTCTTAAGGTGTTGAATTTTGGCTAAAAATCACAGACAACAAAGGTACATTGTTCATTGCCAATAGTGTAGAAATTATAGTTATATAATTATAATTATAATTATAGTGACATCTAGTGGTAGAAGAGAGTCATTGGTTTACTCAATGGATACATATCAGTTCAAACCACATGTATTAACAATTGTTTTTATTAATATCAACATATTATATGTTTTACTATAATATCAATTATAATTCTAAATTTTGCATTCCATTATTGGAATTTAAATCATACTGGTACAAGATGAAACAAAGCATGAACATAGTAATACTGCATTTTTTGTGTTGAGTTGTTTGGGAAGGTCTTCACTGCTAGACACATACAGCAGATGATTATTGATTACGTTTAATCATCTCCTCCTACGAGATTCAGCAGAGCTCTCTGATAGTCACCCTTGGTGTGCTCCTGAACACAAAAACACAGAGAGAATGAAGTGCAGAAAGAAAAGAAAAGATGAGAAAGACAGATAACTGGACACTTACTGAAATTGTTTGGTGCAGAGATCTTCCAAAATTCCTCTTGAACTCTATGCGGACCTTCATAAGATCCACTTCACAGCGGGAGACGATGATGCGGGTTATTATCTTGTCTTTCACACTTTTACCCTGCAAACATTAAAAATGAAAGCTCCGTTTTAGACACACTTTTCCACCGAAGAAACTGACCAGCACTACTCAGTTTCAGCCAGTTTCACCTTTTTACGTTAAACTCACCTTCATGGCGTCATTGAGTCTGCTGGCAAAATACAGATGTTTATTTTCCAAGCATTCAACTGCAGAAAGACAGAAATAAGAACAAAGCAAGGTAACATTTCTTTGTTTTCCATACAGAAGTCTTTCCTCTGTTTCCTACCCACAAAAAATAAGCATACTTCAAGTTCCATTTATTAAGTAGCGTATAAGTAAAATCCAAGAAACATCTTTGTTTTTAAGTATACTAATATCAGTGTACTTGCATTTACAGTTTTTCTCAGTCGCTTTGGTGCATTTCTCACAACACTATTTACATTTGCACAACAGTTAATGCATTTCTCAAAACAATTAATCATTTGTGCACATCCTGGTAGCGGTTTCTTATTCCTTCCAACACATTGTAGATGCTTTTGGACATGCATCAATTGCTTTCATACAACTCTCTTCTATTTATAACATTATCATTTGCTTATGTCATGTCAGTCAAAATTAACTAAACTTGTAAATGCCGAATAGTCATCCCATATAAAACTAACAGTTCTCATTTCATTACTTGAGTCATTACATACAAAAATGTTGAACTAGTTATCAAAATCTGTCTAGCAAATTTTATAAAAACATTTAAATCTTTATTTTCCGGAAAATGTCTTAAAAATTTAACAATTTCATAAATGATTTACAGACCTGTGTATGTTGTAGGTTGAGTTCCAATATGTTCTGCAATATTGTATACAGTTGTGCACAGCTCTACCCAAAAAAAGTTTCTGTTTGTTGTAAATAAGGGTGTATTTATTCTTTTGCACAATGCTGTGAATAAATTAGAATTGCAGCAAGAATGTGCAGTAAAAATGTGAAACATACATATTCAGTGTCTTGTACTCAGACACCTCACTAAATGCAGTAATGTCTAACTTTACTGTAGTTTTCAAATGGCTGTGAAATAGTATATAGTGCTGTCTTGATCATTTTTAGGAAGTGTCACCAAAATCTGACTTTTTTGCATTGAAAAAAATGTACAGAGTAAACTTTCATAATGAAAACAAGACAAAGCCATTTGACTAACTTGTTCATAAACAATGGTGTCAGGACTTTTCATCTTGATGATACTGTCACTTTGATTGACATGAATACTTGCTTTTGAGGAATGAGCTATCCATTTTGAGCATGTGACGCGCTTTTGCAGGTTATCAGCTAGGTTTTGCAGTTTGCACTAATTGTTTTGAGAAATGAATTAACTGTTGTGCAAAAATGCACTAGTGTTTTGAGAAATGCACTAAAGCAACTGAGAAAAACTGTAATCACATGGGATACATTTGTATAGTTTATAAAAGTATGTTTAAAGTGAACCAGTAGTGTCGGCGCCAATAGCCTAGTGGTTAGTATGTAGACACATAGCACCGAGGTGCTCGCAATGACCCAAGTTCGATTCCCGTCTCGAGGTCCTTTGCTGATCCTTCCACTATTTCTGCTCCCCACACTTTCCTGCCATTATATCTCTACTGTCCTATCAATAAAGGTGAAAACCCCTAAAAAATAATAATAAAAAAAAGTGAACCAGTAATATACTTTGAGTACTATTACTATACTGGTAGTTGAGTACACTGATTGTTTACTAGTTAATTTTTAAGTTGTAAAAGTACATTTTGGAGTATATTTTCAGTAAATTACTGTTGATGCAAATGATGCACTTATACTGTTATTAAGCCTTAATGTATTTGTATATACAGCCCTTAAATACTTACTACTTACAACATTTTATTTTTACAGTGGCAAAAATATATTGAACAAAACAGTGAGCACACCTATACACCAAATATACTTTCCTATCAGTATAGTTTGTATAACTGATAAATGCATAAACATTACACTTAAAGGGCAATTATGATGAAAATCAACTTTTGCAAGCTTTTTGGACAGAACCGTGTGTATGTATAGTTTGTCCACTGTTACACTCGAGTAATATAAACCCAAAGTCCCAAGTCTCAGTTTTAAATTTTCCTGACGTTAAAATAGGACCCAAATCCCAGTGATCCCCCTTTGCCGACTTGATTGACAGGTGCCATGTTTCTATAATAACATGTATACACATGTCCAAAGTATATATATTTTTTGCAAATAAACTGGGATTAAAAATATTTGTTACAACTCTCTGTGATTTTTATAAGTTTAAAACGTTTTTAAAAGAGAGTATGTTGGTAATAAAGACAGTAAAATCGCCTTGTACTTCGAATATCAGTAAACGCGAACATATGTATGTGTGTGATCAAGCTTAATAAGACACGAAGATGGATTTCCATGGAGGGAGTAAGAGTGTGAAAGAGTAATTGAGCCAGCAGGTGAAACCATCATCAAATCTTTCACCTCTGCACCTCTACATCCCAGAGTTCTGACAGCTGATGTGAAGAACAGACAGCCCATAGATACAGTACCTAGTGTGAGGAAGGATTTCTCCAGATCTCCTTTCACCTCCATTCGAATGCTCTCCTTGATGTCGTATGGACTGTACCTCTTGTACCTTTCAAACACTGACACAAAGAGGCTGTGATTAGAAGATGATCATGACAGTTGACTTTAAAAAACATCTCTGTTCATGTATCACCTTTCTGCAAGTGTGAAACACTCCTCTCGGAGAAGATGGAGATCCAGGTGACTACATCTGTTCCTTTTCGCCTCACTCCGGTTTCATAAAGAGTCTAAATTAGAACACAAATGACAGAGGAATTCACAAAGTATAGTTTTTGTATTCAAGAATTTTAAACATGGATTATATCAATGCACAACAATTTATTAATATTGTAAACATGCAGAAATGTTCAACACCTGTGACAGTAAATGGATTGGTTTTCTTAAGATTAAAGTGATACTCACTCTTGCATCATTATCAATCTTCTCATAGTCCACAACGCTACTCTGCTCCTCTCTCTTGCCCTTTGGACATAAATACATGTGAGCACTGAAATATAGAATCTGCAACTCACAAATTGAGTTGGAGTTTGACGAAACAATTGAAATTGAGAAAAACTACACTGGAATAAATGATTTCTGCAAAATTGTTGCAAAAATTTATATGGGTTGAATTTATACAAACAAATTGAATTTAGTGATGTTCAACTTCATTTATTTGTTTAGATTTAGCCCAAATAAATTGTTAACAACCACTAACCTTTAAAAAAATGGTAAATCAAAGAAGCAGTCAATTATAATGTTGAATATAAAGGGATAGTTCTGCCAAAAAAACTAAATGTTGGTTCCAAAAATAAAAAAGTGGTCCCAAATCTTTATGTTTCCAAACCTTTTTTTCTCTTGATTAAAAAAGATATACACTAAACAATGTTGGAAAATGGCCTTCCATAGTAGGAACAAATACTAAATGAAGTCAATGACTATAATATGGATGTCAATGATCTTCTTTCATGAGATTATCAGATTTATTCAAGTTTAAAACCAATTGAGTGTGAGGAAATAATGACAGAAATGGTGCTGCATGTAAGTTTTTGACTCTTCTAAAGCAAAAAAATACTATAATAGATATTTAAAAAACATGCCAAGTAAACACTTGTTTATCTGTAAAACAAAAGTCAGTTATTCTGCTTTGAAAATGTGAGTTATGTGCCGGAACGCTGTCTTTGTGTTGGTTCATTAACCAATCCCTTTTTCAGCACCCTGGGTTGCCTTGTTGGAAAATGCAACCTCGGGTAGACAGTAGCAGACTGTGAAATGAGACGCAGATTCAGAGTTCCACATGAGGTTCTTAAGAAGCAGGGACTACAGATTGGCTTTATAGCTAACTCTGGCACAACATGTTGTACATTGTCCCTGTATAAATAAATAAATAAATAAATAAATAAATAAATAAATAAATAAATAAATAAATAAATAAATAAACAAATAAACAATAAACAATCAAATAAATAAATAAATAAATAAATAAATAAATAAATAAATAAATAAATAAAAATATAAATATTATGAACGTAAACATTAGGTGAGCAGGCTACATTGTAACCCTGTGTCCTAACAACACACTAAGTGACGTGATTTGCATAAGCACTTTGGCTGTTTACACTAGTCCAAATACCACAGAAATTTAAATACAGCCATTCAGAAGCATCGAATATGCACTTACAAAAATTGTAAAGTTTATAATCCAATTAACACATATTAAACCTCTTTAACATTATTAGATATAGATGCTGAGTCACTAATATGTGTTGGTTTGGACTAAGTCACAGATCTAAAGTTTATATTTCAAATGTTTTTTTTTTTTATTTTCAAGATCTGAGGTGAACTATCTGCTGCTGCTTTCAGTAGTATTTCATTAAATGTCATGTAACATGGAAGTCAAACTCACATTGTTAGCATTTAACACTAAATAAAGCGCATGAGGTATACCAGAGGTGCTCATGTCATCAAGTTTTCTGTTGTTCAGCTGCAAAAAATAGAAGCTGTTTCTAAAATTTAAATTCCAGGTACTGGGCAAAAACTTCTTTTAATATGAAAATAGTCCTTCTATTGCGAGCCTTTGCTTTTATTGAGAACACAAATGAAATCAGCCTTAAATCAGTGTTTAGGCTCGATAGTCAGGCACGCTCCTGTTGGTCCTCAATCTGGCAACCTGCACTTACATGTGTTTTGATCCAGCAATGCAATACCTAATTAAACCACTGGGTGTCAAACTCATATACTGCATCTTTAAATATTTGGGTGAATTATCACTATAATTAGGATTACAATAAAAAAAACTGTTATATGGCATTTATTGTTTAAATTTGTTTGATCTACCTGTGCAAGGGCCAGGAGCAGCTTCGCGAAATCTCCAGATGTGTCTCCAGAAATATCTTTCTCCAAGTCCTTCTTAAACACTGGGAAAAACAAGTAGATAAATGAATACCAGTGTCTGCATGTTTTTATGTTTTCTAAAGCCTAGTGTCACTCACTTTCTTTGTAAACCTTCTTGATCTCCGCCAGCTCCTCTTTATTGCGAGAACACACCATCTCAATCAGACTCTCTTCATCGGTACCCAGACCCTGTAAAACACCATGTAGTTAATCAATATAACTGTATGTCACTGACAGTGCCAACTTGTATAGCCATCTAATTCTAACAGATGTCAGACAGATAACTCTTTCACACCATTAAAGCAACAATTGTGTAACAATTTAATGAGCTTCACAATAATATATACAATTGCACTTATTCAAAAGTTTGAGGTCAGAACGATTTTTAAATAACATTAATACATTGATTCAGGGGCATTGCCAGATATTTTGGGCCCTATGCACAAAAAACTGTTAGTGAGTCCCCCTAGTCTGGCTGGGGGGGCTTACTATCGCAGGGCCCCTAAAATGCCAAGGCCTTTGTACTCTGTCCTCTTTTCCCCCTACCAGCTACGCCCCTACCAGCTAATCAAAAATCAATTGCATATGTCAAAAGTGACAGAAAAGACATCTAAAATATTTTAAAGGGTATCTTCTTATGTCCTTTTACTGTAAGATATGTCTCAGCTGTCTCCAGATTATTTATAAAGTTGCATCCTAAATAAACTCACAAATTAATAATTTTATTATGTGATGCTGTAAATTTCCCCTTTTATCCAAAACGATTTACAAGTGAGGATAAAAGAAGAATTTAAATCATCAGAGAGTAGCTGTATATAAATGTTACGATTTGTGTAAGCTATTAAATATATAATATGTCTTTTTAGTGTTGATAAGAAAGTGTCTGGTGCACACAGAGATGAGAATGTGTCCTACAGGTGGTTGATCAAGTCCACTCACCAAGATTATTTTTAAAGTGGATAACAAAACAAATAGTACACATATTTTTACTTGTAAAAAACACATTTTATTGAATAAATTTGGGCTGTCAGTGAAAATCTAGTTGATGTCCAAAACAATAGTCTAAAATAGGCTAGTCATTAAATAGGCAGTTTGACAAACACACAGTTTGCTCAAAAATGCTAAGCAACACAATTGTTTTCATTTGTGAAAATAAATAAGAAGAAATATTCCAATCCAGAATCATTTAGAATTACTCCTGAAGTTTTACATGACATCCATAGTAAAATTTAAATATCTATTCAAGTTATATAGGATTGTAAATTGTTTATTTGATGATCATTTGTACTGTAATTCTGACAAATTAAAGGAAACCTTTCGGACCCCATACTTTTCAACAGCAGCACAAATCCGAATGAATGATCAGAATAGAAAAATCAAGAAAATGAGATAAATGCAGACGTACCTTCATTGATGCTTTTAGTTCAAAAGCATCATACTGTGGTGTGCTCTTCATCAAACCCAGAATCAGATGCTCCAGTGATCCCGAGAGCGCCCCCTTCAGGGCGCTAACTAAATCCTACATCCCAAAGAGAAGCAGGTTATTTACGCATATACATTTACATAATAATATAACATTAATTAACATACTTTCAAATACAGAACTTTTTATTTAACTTATCAATTTTAACAAATAGTACACATTTTTGTACCTTCTTTGCTCGCTTTTCATACTCAAATGCAATATCGCTTCTTTGTAAGTAACTGCGTCTTGTCAGAATGTCAATGATTGTCTGCTCGTCAACACCTGAATGAAGAAATGCAGCCAAAAAAAAAAAAAAAGAGAAAGATGATAATGATTGACAAGGAAAGACAGAGAACATCAAGATAAGGGTGTGAAGGACTAATAGCACCTTTTTATTTCCTAGTATAAAATCATTAAACAGTCATCAATAGTTAATTTGATGCCAACACTACTGGCACACATTTGAGTGCACAATTCCACTCACACACCCCCTCACTTGTATGCACAACTTTATTCAGCGGCATATTAAACTAGAACTAATATGATACATGCATTTTAATAACATACGTGCATACGTGCAAGACGTATGCATTTTCATAATATACGTGCAGTTTTTATTTACAATCCTATTTAACAAAGAGTCTTAAAGGGATAGTTCACCAAAAATAAAAATAAAACTAACACTATTTACTCTCCCTCAATTGATTCCAAACCTTTATGAGTTTCTTTCTTCTGTTGAACACAAAATAATATATTTGATATATATTTAAAAAAACCCATCTAAAAACCTGTAACAATTGACATCCATAATAGGAAAAAACATTTATGGAAGTCAATGGTTACAGGTTTTCAGCTTTCTTCAAAATTACTATTTTGTGTTCAACAATTGAAAGAAAGGTTTGGAACAAGCAAATGGTGAGTAAATGATGGCAGAATTAAAATTTTTGGGTGAACTATCACTTTAAAGGACCGCACATCCTGTTCAATGAAGCCAAACAGAAGAACAATGGGAATTTTGTTTGCCAAGCAAATATTAAAAACAATAATTCAGATGGTTCAGTTTAACTATACTGAACATGTGTTCCACTCAACATATTATAGTGCAGGTTTCTCTGCAAATGAGATGATTTTGGCACCTTTGGTTTTGATGGCGGTCTCTATTTTGGCTGCATCCACCTCTGGGTTAAAATCATAAGCTGCCACCACTGTAGGGCACTTAGGTTCTCTCTCCTGAGGGAGAAAACATAAAATAGATATAGAAATATATAATTCTTGGATTAGAACAAAAATATATTTTGGACTCATATGTACTTTGTTGCATTTGTGTTGATACTACATTTTATCAAACATGCAAATAAACTTATGGACGGACGGACGGACGGACGGACGGACGGACGGACGGACAGACGGACAGACAGACAGACAGACAGACAGACAGACAGACAGACAGACAGACAGACAGACAGACAGACAGACAGACAGATAGATAGATAGATAGATAGATATGTAATTTATTGAGTGAAATTGTTTCTTATTTAAAATGGCATTTGAATACTTACCCCTCCATAACTCAGTGTGAGCTTCGACAGATACTCAGACACTAAAGCCATTTTTCTGCAGAGGACAGAGAACACTTATAATCAACCAAGGTGAAGGATGAGTAGATGAAACAGGAGATACAATCAGACCTTAAGCCACTGTAAAATAAAACCTCACCCTTAGTTTCAAAGGTCTAACTGATGGTTGTCATAGACACTGTGATTAATAGGACTGAGAAGATAAAGGCCCAATTCAGTGTCATCACAGGCTGTTATGCAAGTCAATAAGCATTTTTATGGCCCATAAGGGAGTCACTAAGATATGACCGACTAGCAACCTTTTTTGTTGTACTATTGTCCCTTAGCAACAGGACAGTGGTTAAAGGGATAGTTCACCCAAAACCCATCATTTACTTACCCTTCACTAGTCACACACCTGAGTTTCTTTATTCTGGTTGACACAGAAGATATTTTGGAAACCAGTAATCAATGACATCCATAATAATTCTTATTTCCTACTATGGATGTCTGTGATTACCAGTTTTTAAACATTTTTCAAAATATCTTCATTTGTGTTTAACAGAAAAAAGAAATTCGTAAAGGTTCGGAACTGCTTGAAGGTGAGTAAATTGTGAGTAAATTGTCATTTTTGGGTGAACTATACCTTTAAAAAGACATTATTTGTCTCTCTGAAATTTATATTATGAGCTGAAATGTGAAAGGTTTGCTGGACTTTTGTTCAGTCACACCCAGCAAACACACACTCAATACATACACCAGTAAACCCATCCACACATGCACACATAGAGCAAGACCACTACTGTTTCTGCAGATTATGCTGAACTAAAATGAGAAGCCGTGCAATCAGCAATAACAAAATGAATAATATTCTTAAAACTGCAGCAGGGAGTTGATTCAGTTGATATTTTCAGGCTAATCAGTAAAGAATCATAACAGAGTACCAGCGTCTTACCTTAGTTGTTGTAGAGTGTAAAGGTGTATCTTTCTTTATGGGATTTCCTTTTTAAATGAACTAAGCCAATGACTCACCGTCTCCTCCTATCGATCAACACCCACACCCACTCAAGATCCAGACCCGAAAGTCACTTATTTGTTAATCATTTCCTGAACTACACATTCCATATAACATTTATTGTAATTTCATTGGCAAAATATCAAAGTTACTACTGTTAAGGTTAGTATTGTCAAACTAAACTACCACACATACACAATCGGTCAAAAGTTTGGGGTCAGTACGATTTTTAAATGTTTTAAAACGAGCTTCTACTCACCAAGGCTGCATTAGAAAAAAAAAAAGTGTACAAATTGTAAAATTGTGAAATGTTATTGCACTATAAAATTACTATTCAAAAGTAGTTTATGATTTAATTCAGTAATTTATTCCAGTGATTTTCAGCTTCAATACTCCAGTCACATGATCCTTCAGAAATCACTCTATTATTAGTTATTATTATTATTATTAGTTATTATTAGTTATTAGTTATTATTATTATTATCATTATTATTATTATTATTAATTATTATTATTAGTAGTATTAGTATTATTGGTAATAGTAATATAAGCAATAATGACTGAAGTAATAATTTCATTTAAAACTAAATACAATAAGAAGCAATTATTAATATATATATATATATATATATATATATATATATATATATATACATTTATTAATTGCCGCCTTGATGAACAGAATAATTGTCTCAAAAGAAAAAAACTGACCCAAAACTTTTGACCGATAGTGTGTGTGTGTGTGTGTGTATATATTAGGATATAAACCTTTAAGTAACAGTTTGTTTAAATAACACCACTGTCATTTTTAAGTATAAAAGTATTATTCTTCATACAGTTTTTTTTTTGCATTTTTTTGTGCAGTGTCACAAAAAATAAAACCATCACTGACACACAAGCTTGTCAGAATATACATAAAAACAAACTTATATATGTGTATATATATGCAAAAACTGTATATGCATGCAAACACACCCACATAATTAATATCTTTCTTTTTAAATGTTACCTGCAGTGAAAAAAAGCAGAAAACAGGAAAGAAACTGGTTACATTTTCAAAACTGTTTAAAAATAAAACTTGTGTGAATCACAAACCAATTACATTTGACACAGACATGCATAAATCTTTTTCAGTGTCCGTGGTTCCAGACCTGTGAAGGAATTTCTGTTCATCAACATAAATGTGCCTATCTACGTGTCAAAAAAACAAACAAAAATAAATCTCAATTTCGGACAAAACTATGTCATTTAGAAGGATATATGAAAGCTAAAGACGTGAGGTAACCACACCAATGAAACTTCTTAAAAGGGTTAAGATGCATGTACTATATCTAGGTGATATGGCTGTAATATAGCACAAAAATGTGCAATATATAGGTTAGCGTGTGTGAGTGAACACAAAAATGAAAAAAAAAACCTCTAAAACTGATCTAAGAAAGGTTAGCAAAAGCAAATTTTATATTAAAAAAAATTATTTCGATAATAACAAAAATGACAATGCATTTGCCATTCAGTAGTTGATCAGCATTGATATTTGACTTGATAAAGTGGATAAGCCTTTCCCTGATGAATTGTCAGAAGAGAAAGTTAAATGTTGGACATATTTGGATGTATAACTGCACTAAACCACTTGTGTTGGCACAGCAAGGGCAGTTTAGGGATTCACAGGATGTGTGTTTGCTGAAGGTGGAGAAACATTCCTCAGTCATCAGACTCTCTGCCAATGTGTGACTGATCTCAGTCATTGTAGCATTGATAACAGAGGGCTGGGTTTTATAGACAGAGCAACAGTACGCTGACATCTACACACACATTTCACACTATAGAAGACTCTAATAATCTTTTTAAAGAGATAGTTCACCCAAAAAGGCAAATGCTGTCATCATTTACTCATCCTCCACTTGTTTAAGTTGAACATAAAGGAAGATACTGAAGAATGTTAAAAAAAACAGCCATTGACTTATGTAGTATTTTTGTGTTTTTACTTTGTATGTCAAATGGCTGCTTTTTCTAAACATTCTTTAGTATATCTTGTTTTGTGTTCAACAGAATAAATTCATAAACGTTTAGAGCCATTTGAGTGTGAGGAAACGGTGAGGAGATCAATTTTGGGGTGAAATATTCCGTTAATAATCTATTAAATGCCTATTTAACCTTTAGTGTCATGCTCGAGCAAAAGCAAAGTAACTACAGCAAACTGATAGTGACTTACAGTAGCTCAGAATAGATATTAGCAAAAACAAATCCTGTTTTAGCCACACCTGCTTCCTTTGCAATCATTGTTTTAGACTTTCATCTATGGCAACAGACTGTATGCATGAAGCACTAAGCAATGCCGTACCATAATAATGAGGTGATTCATTGCATATGCATAGCTAAGGGTCAGTCAATCTTCCAAATTCCACCATCTCACTATTTAAATTTTGATCCAAGTTTGAACTGATTAAGCAGTACCAATTGCTATGAGACTACAGGCAATTAATCTGACACATGAATCCTTAAGGAAAACTAAATCTATTATTTGGACACTCATTCATTCATTTTCTTTCAGCTTAGTCCCTGAATTTTATCAGGGGTTACCACAGCGGATAAACCACCAATTACTCTGGCATATATTCCATGCAGTGGATCACCTTTGGCTGGACACTTATATGTCTTTAATGTTTACATTCACTCCTGTCAGCTAACAACAGGACACTAATGTTGCAGGGGCTCAGAAAACAGTACAAAAAGGCATCACATTTTTATTTTACATTAAAAGTAAATTATAATGGCTCAGGCTGCCATTTGGTGATCCAAATATGGTCAATATGGTCTTTCAGATTCTAGGGGTATTTCATGGAGTAATAAATGAGCATATAATGCTATTTCTAGAGGATTGAACTTACCTAAGGTAAGATTGAACTTACCTAAGCCATATACCTACTCTCTAGAAGTCAGAGAACAATTTAACTAATAGAACCAAGGCAGTATATGGGAACTTCAGGTTTTCAAACTTTTTACAAAGATCAGAAAACTACAGAAAAATATGAAGACCATTAATACATTTTCTCAGATTTCCTATAACCATTAAAAAATAATTTTCAGTTCACTTTGGATCAGTGTACCCATGGATTACCATGAGGTGTCAAAAATACTATTACTATATAGTATACTACCAATACTATTGGTATCATAAACATTATTTGAGACTTTCACTCATTTCTCAACCAATCTGGGTCTGAGTTGAATTGATAAACATGAATATATTGCATCAAAGTTTGGGTGTGTTTCATTTGTAGTAAATGAAAAAGGAGTAAATTAAGTAATATCCCTTTAAAATCTGTCAGATGCAATATTGTTTTAACTAAAAAAAAGTCATGATTGTTTTACAAAACAATGATTGGACTCGTTTAAGCAGACAAGTAATAAATCAAAAATCTGTATTGGACTACAAATACTATCATGCACCTCACACACACACACCAGTTCCTGATTCCCTATAATTACTCACACACAGCTGGAAGCTCATGATGAACTGATTACCAGGACCTTATAAACAGCTCTCATTACATACACACTGCTGAAAAAGTGTTATTCCTTTCTAATCTTTCTGTGTTTTGATCCCTGTCTTGTTTTATGGTTTAAATTGATTATTTGCCACCAGCACTGACCATTCGCCTGTTTTTGACTATGATCTTGGATTACCTTTATGCTCCTGTTTGCTAGCTGTTTGACCATTGCCCACTGGTGGACAATGCGAGGAAACACTAAAACAGTCGAAGCAAATGAAAAGTTTCAAAACCCGTCTCTACAGTGACACCTAGTGGTCAATTTTTTAACGTATTGCTCTGGAACAGTTTCAGCAAAGAAACAGTAAAGCAAATTAAGGTATTGAACCACACATTGTAGAGTTAATGTTTTAAGTGATTTAGTAAAGAGGAGAGATATAGATATAGATATAGCATATAGAAATAAAGGGTTCAAATCCAGAATGAAGTTTTTAAATGCTCTGTTTTGTAACGTGTTTTTTTAACATTGGTCTGACATCCGAATGAACACTTTGTGAATAAATATGTCTTGTTTTGCTCATAAAAAGTAACATTATTAAAATACATTAAATCATAATTTATGAGGACTGGTACAGGTCCGGATTCGAACTCGGGCCATTTACACCGCTTGTACTCTGTGTACATGCACGGTCCACTAGGCTACATGAGATAGAGTTTTCACCGAACCTGTCTTCCAAACGCAGATTCACCAGGCCTCGAAACTCTTCGGAAATGACTATTGCTTTGAATCACCCAAGTCACGTGACCTGGGTGTTTCAGATCATGCTTCAATGCAGTGTTTCGAAACACCTGCGCTTCAGAATCTCGATACCGTTTCGAAACGTCAGTTTCAAGTTAGCCATCATTATTTATTGTTTATATAGATTTTTTGTTGTTGCCTGCACTGACCATAAGCCTGCTTTTGACTATGATCTTGGATTACCTTTATGTTCCTGCTTGCTACCTGTTTGACCATTGCCTGCCTGATTGATAAAATAAAAATCTGCATGTAAATCCTCAACTCCGTTGTCAGCATCCAACAGTTACAATATGACGTTCACATCATGAGAATTAACAAATGTTATTTTCAAGAAGCAACTTTAAGCCATTGATCTGGCATGATTTAATAATCCAATTTGCCATGAAAAATAGAGCAAGAGAAAAAAGACAAGCATAATTTTCAGGACAAGCTGTGGGATTTTTCTTTTATTGTCATCAGCACGTTCAACACACCATTTGTCAATGTGTGACATGCGCTTTTAATAAAAGTAATTTAGGGGGTTAAACCTCTAAATACAAAAATCACAACATTAGATGAAAACCGTATTTCAAAGAAAACAATACTTTTGCATTTTTGTACAGGTGTATATACAAAAAAAAGGCAAAATACCTCAAAACGAACAAACAGGAAGAAATAGACTATTTCTACAGATCTACTGGAGAACTAGTTGAAGAGTGCTTGCGGATTAAAACAAAAGAAGACTGTTCATTAGTCTGTTAAAAATCAAGGATGGAAAACGCACAGAGGAAAAACCCAAAGTCTGCGAAACAAAAGGAAGTTTTTCTTCAGTAAAAACTGTGTGATCCACTCAAATGATTAGCATTACTCACAAATTAGCATATCATGGTGTGTGTGTGTTTGTGTGTGTGTATATCATACAAAACATTTGGTCATTTGTCAGTGAAAATATGACAACCTTAAAAGGGACTGTGTCACTGTGATACTCTTGCCTTAACATATACATAGAAAGATTAAGTACTCATGCCCCAAAACCAAAGCAAGAGGAAAATACAATACTGCCTTAGTGATGGACATTTAAAGGATAATTGGCAAATTAAAGAAAGAACATTCCAGGCCTCTGGACTAGCACACAGATAACACCACAAGTTATACATGTCATAATAATATGAAACAACTAGAATCCTTACCGAACCTTTAAAAGGCCAGAAACCAATGTGTTTAATTGATGGGCCTAAGAAATGAATTTGCTAACCATTTAAGTGCCATAATACTTGTTCAACAGCCAACCAAAAAGTTAGATATAACCAGCACAGAGAGTGGGATTAAGGATAGCTTAAAAGGTATACACAGAGAATACACAGGCCAAAAAAACAAAAGAACAAAGACATCAGAACATGGGAAAAGGCCAAAACAAGCTATTTTTTTTTTCAAAAACAAACAAAAACACATGACAGTTCTGCTTTTAAAGCATTTGCATGCAGTTTTCATTTTCAAAACATGATTATGCTATTATTATTGCTTTCTGCTCAGAATTGTTTTGGATAAATCTTCATTTACACACCTGACCCTGATGCTCAAAGTGGACAATTTCACAATATTTCATTATTATTATTTTTACACATTATTTTTTTTCAAACCACTCTCCTTGCAGTTTCGGACACGTTCACTCACCTCCTCAACTATAAAACTATAGTTTTCCCTGAGCAGTCCCAAAATACCCATTAATGAGGTCAGATATTTGATGGATTGTCTTTCACGGAACAGGTACGAACAAGAATACTACAGGTAAATACTGTATAAATATTACAGTGCCAGCCCTTACAAAAACACAAAACGAAGATGTTAGATCTTTACTAAGGTTATTGCTTGTTCTTGTATGTAGGCTGCGTGCTAAATGCATTCAATTTGGTTCAAATGCGAGTGTTTGGGGCACAAAAGTGTCGACACAAAACTAGAACATCTTTTAAAAAACAAGCCTGTGTACACCGCTGCAAATTAAAGAAAGAATTGAAAAACACGAGTGACTTTTTTTAACTTCTCAACTCGTCCTTGCATTATTAGGTGCAAAGAAATAAAACACACACACACATCTAGACGTCTCTCAAAAAGGATCAGTTAGGAACCACACCAACCACCTTCATCCCCATGACATTTAATACGAAGCGCTAGATCCCCTGGAATGTCAACACATGCCCCTCATCTGTCCATCATCTCTCTCTTTGATGGAAATCTAATTACAGAATCACTATGGCACAACAGGGCGTCACACCACCGGCTAGACGAAACGAGCTGGCTTGAACAGTTTTAACGAAAACACAGACGAGTATTTCAGATCTCACCGACCTAAATTGACAGCATGTTCCTTCAGCTTTTTTCCACGAATTAAACTGAAATCGTTTATTGCTGGGAAAAACACAAAGTGCTACCTTTCCTTAGATTCTATACATCATACATTGCATGATTTAACTAACAAGCATATATGCACGTGTTTGAGCTCACTGCCTCAGAATATGTCATTTTGATGGTGATGAGAGTGATTCAGGTCTCTTAGTTTGAGTCCCATGTCATGCGAGCGAGTGTCTTCTCCTTGGGCTGGGCAGTGGTTTTGCCAATTGATGTCCCTGCTGGAAGTGTGGAAGAGGTCGGTAAAGGGCAGTGCTGTGATGGTAGCACCAACGTGGGCTGTTTTATTGTGCCACCGGAGAAAAAAAGACAGCTCCAGACGTTCATTTCCATACAGCTGCCACTAGAGGGCACTGTGTGTCAGTCAAACGCAGTGGGCGTGTCCTCATGCAGTCAGAACTGTAGACTGAAAGATTACACTGGAGCATTGAAGAATGCTTGGATGCATGTTACAAGTTTTGTTTTTTTGATGCATCTTCAGACCGTCCCGTTGGGGCAAAGTGTGGCTGGACTGCTTTGTGAGAATGCAGTGTACATGAACTGAGGCTGAAGTGAGCTTAAGAGTTCTCGTCAGCATGTTAGTATTATCTCTCTCTCTCTCTTTCTATCTCTCTCTCTCTCTTCATCTCTCTTTCTCTGAATCTGTGCAGTATTAAGTCTCTATCAGGCCTCCTGAGGCAGAATCTGCTCAAAGTCTGAGCCGAACAACTCCTTATAGAGCGGAGGGAAACGTGTGTGAACCATTTCTGGGTAAAGAGCTCTGAATGCACTCAGTTTCTCCATGTGGCGGCGGCATAACATCCGAACCGTGGATACTTTACAGACAAGCTAAAGGGAACATCAAAAATACAAGCATTACTGACCAGGCAAGACCATGAAAAATACTTCAGTACAAATAAAAACACACTCACAAATTGAATTAATTATATCTGTTCATACTTAATTTAAGTTAGTAAATGAGCAATTCCATGCAAATTTCAACATTTCCATGAAAAAAAAAAGATTTTAGCTAAATAGTGAAACCCTTTCTACGTTGTTAGCTTAGACTTGTATTTAACAGTACTGTAAAAATAGGGGAGAGAGAAAAATAGAGAAAGTAATGGGCGTAATGGGCTTAGACAAACCATATTTTTTACCACGCAAGCCTTTCCTACAAATGAGCACTGGTTGTATGATCGCCGGACCTATGGTTTCTGTGCAGTATTGCCAAAAGTGCCAGGAGTAAAAATGTTACTATTTACCCCACCTGCAGGGCAAGTTGTAACACATGCTTCCAAAGGCAGATTTCACACAGTTAATTTAATTTCTGTTTACTTTAAATAGTAGTTAAATGGTTTCCTCAGTAATTGGCTCATTTCTTTTTTATTCTGCATAGCACAGTATGTTTATTGGATAAACAGATTTAAATCTATTTGCATTATTATCCATTTATCCATTATTATACAATGCATTTATTTGCATTATTAGAAATAAAATATTTTTTTTATTTAAAAAGTTTTCAACATTACACTCAAAATTTAAAAAAATAATAATGTTAATTTAATTGATGTGCAACAGTGTGTGGTTTATAGTAACACCATAACCCCACTGTGTCATGTTTTCCTCAAAACTGGCTAGCAGTCACTGTGTTTTTTAACTTTAACTTTCAAAATGGTTTAATCTTTTAGCCTAGAAAACTAATCACAACAATATAATATTTTACATACATACTTTCACAGATATTTTTAAAACAAAAAAATATTGACTGTAATAAAAAATACTTTTATGCTGCAAAAATGGTTTCTCATCCAAATTTGGTTAACTTTAACAATAATTGGCAGGAAGACGTCTGCCGACACTGTGGTGAAAACCTCAGAACCATGCCATGCTTACATTTATATAGCGCTTTTCTGGGCACTCAAAGCGCTTTACACAGTGGGGGGAATCTCCTCATCAACCACCAGTGTGCAGCGTCCACCTGGATGACGCGACGGCAGCCATTTTGCACCAGACCAAACACCACACACCACACACCAGCTGATTGGTGGAGAGGAGATAGTGATGCAGCCAATTGAATATGGGGATGGTTAGGAGGCCATGATGGACAAAGGCCAGTGGGCAGATTTGGCCAGGATTCCGGGGTTAAACCCCTACTCTTTTTCGAAGAACATCCTAGGATTTTTAATGACCACAGAGAGTCGGGACCTCGGTTTAGCGTCTCATCCGAAAGACGGCGCTCACTGAGCAGTATAGCGTCCCCGTCACTATACTGGGGCATTAGGACCCACACAGACCGCAGGTTGGGCGCCCCCTGCTGGCCTCACTAACACCACTTCCGGCAGCAACCTAGCTTTCCCATGTGGTCTACCATCCAGTTACTGACCGGGCGCAGCCCTGCTTAGCTTCAGTGGGCGACCATGTGAGAGTTGCAGAGAGCTAGCTGCCGGCTAACCCTGAGCAAATACGCTAAAGCTCTGTTACATTAAACCCCACGTTACTTTGTGCTCCGCGCTTCCCTACTCAAAAATGTCTGTCAATGTTTTCAGACAATTATATTTGATTTTAAAAAGTCACAAAAGTGGCAATTTCACGTCTGTCACATCCATAATGAAGCATTTCCCTCATAAATGCAAAAATGTAGAAAAATATCAAATCAATCATGTTTGTTTTATAGAGAGCTCAACTCTTAGCATTTTGATTAGCATTATTTCTTTGGGGGTTGTGCAGTTTAATTCACAGAAATTCAACAAAGTATGTTTCATACTGTAAACTCACAGAATAAAAAAATATATTTTTAATTTAAAATATGTTAACAGATTGCTATTTTTTGCACTTATGACTCTGTGGTGAGTTATTTTGGAAAATATAAATAGACGTTTTAACATAACGTTAGCATATACTTTCTCTATGAATTCATGCTTTAGGTTTTTACTGCAAATGTCACATCCATAACCCTGGAATTGCTCAAGTACATTAACTAATGGCCCTTAATTTTAAAGTGTTACCAATAATTCATATGGATCTACTGTAATATACAGCAAATGAATGCTCCAAATTCTAATTAGAAATGATAGAGGCATGTTATCAAGAGTTTATAAAAGAATACATAAACATTTAACTCCATAAGGCATACATATTTATGAAAATATAGAAACCTATAATAAGTTTGAAGTGATCTCCTAATTTTAAAGGTTAATTTGTAAAAATCTGTATTATCGGATTAACACAAAAGGTTGAAGTAAACTAAGCATGAAATCGCTCTCAAAAACATAACGCCTCCTGGCGTACAAACTTATGTAAATAGTAAGAAATTTTTAAGCTGATGCAATAAATGACTGTAAATGCCCATTCAGGTGTGCATGTTACCTTAGTTAGAATTCCCTCATCCCTCTGGTTCTTCTGCAGAAGGTTCTGCAGGGCGATCTTGATCTTCTGCTGGAGTTTCTCTACTCTGGTCTTCTCCTGCAACCAGGAGCGATCTACACACACATTTACACATATATATAAAGAGTTTAGCCACTGTACAGATTCACGTTTTTTTTTTTTGTGGGATCAAAATGGTGTTTTAAACGCCGTCCTGTGGCAAGTGGAACACGTTGAAAGCTGTGTGTTTTACTAACACTAAAACGCTGTTAAAAACATGATTTGCCCATTTGCAATAAGTACGGCATGTTTACTGTTGTTTAAAAAGGCATTATTTGCACCGTTAAATGGTAAAGTCTAGCTCAGATTTGGGGCCGGCCGGAAGTGTGATATGCACATCAATATAGCAGCAATTTTTTTAATGACACTATATAACAATAATTAATATTTTTACAGTAATGTGACGGTTGGGTTTAGGGTTGGGGTAGACATTAAAAAACACAATTTACTGGGTAATTTAATAAATAACAAATAATACTCGGTACAACTACAGTTTTTACACTACTGTGATGGTTGGGTTTAGGGTTGGGGGTAGACGTTAATAAAATACAATAAATAGGAAATTTAATAAATAATATAAATCATTCTCATTAACTTCCAGCCGCAACCATATCTTATCGAGCAACAACCCATTAAATGTGGCGTTTTGTTTGTTAACGTGATTGATTAATAGCATAATTATGACTTCTTTGGCTTGCCATAAAACACACAGGAAAGTACTAAAGGCCCCACTCACACCAAGAGTGATAACTATATTAACTATATTAATATCAAAGTCCTTTTTAAGGAATGTATGTTCAGTCTGCGGCCATACTTCCACCGCCTTGGCAGATCATCCAAGGCCAAAGTCCTATCTAAATAAATCAGGGAATCTAACCTGATCTCAAGGAAAAATAAATCTTTTACATTTTATCTGTTTGATCTATTATGATTTACAGAAAATGAATGCTAATAATTCTTATTTGAAATTGTGTAGACATGTTATCAAAAATTAATAAAATAATGCATAAATATTTTATTCAACACATATATCTATTATAGAAAACCAATAACAAGTAATCTCTTCATTTTACAGGCTAATTTATAAAAATCTGTATTATCATATTTACACAAAAGGTACAGTTTAATACCTCCAGGGCATTAAATAATTTGGTTATTTCAAAAATTAACCACAAATACAAATTTAAATAAATAGTAGGAAATGACTTGCAATTGTGTTAGACAAACAGCGACTAAACTTCGTACAAACTCATTCATGTCCAGTCGTATGAAAATGTATGATTTTTAAAGACATGACACCAAATCCGAGCCCTAAACCCAACTGTCATTGAGGCATGGGCGAATTGTATGAACGAGAATGTACACATTTATACGAATTAGCCAATAAATCAAGAAGTTTTGAATTGCTGTGAGATAGCGCTAAAGAAACCTGAAATCTCAAAAACTCCTTGCTAAACTCGCAAATAAATGACATATTTCAAATCAGCTACAAAATCTGAAGTAACCTGTCCTATTATTGTTGTTCTTTAAAAGTCTTCAAAAAGTCTGCATTGTTTACAAATTTTTAGTTTTATTTTTTACTTTTATTTTTAAATTGCTGAGACTTTTTTTTCAGTACGTTGATGTATTCCAACTGAAACAGTAAACTGAATCGGGGACAGGACTTTCCCTCATCATTCCCTTGTAGCAATCTAATAGTAAAAGGTTGTTGTTTAGATTATTGTTACTGAAGCCAGCAAATAGATGCCAACAGAGAAGAACTGCCACTACAAAAGCAAAAGATAATGGTCAGACTTTCATTAAAGATTACCAAAACAAACTTTTTTTTCAGTAGATTGATTTACACTTTTTTCTGTGGATAATTTACATTGGTTTAACTTGCACTGATAATTGTTTACCTAAAGAATAACAATGTGTGCTAGCAAAATAAACATTGTAAATTTTGATGAAAAAAGACAGGCATGACATCAATCTCCATTAGGGCTTTTCAATGCTAACCAGAAAACACAGTTCGAAACACTGGTAGAACTGAACACAGTAATGTGAGTGAATGTCTATGGTCTTTGATTTATATTGTTCTGTTCATTATAAAAACATCATGCAGGTTTGTTGCCTGCTATTTTAAACATTTGTGCTCTTTAAGAATGTTTTTCAAATGACTGTTTGGAATTACGTTTGGTACCTAAGTTCAAATCCAGGAGCTGAACTGGAATTTTGAACCAATTCTTAATTTAACTCTGAAAGACATAAAAAAACATAAAACTCAGAGAAACTGATGCAATCCCAACTCCCATGAAAGAATCTCTTCCCTTACCTGCAGACATGAGCACATATGCTGAAAACAGGCCGATCTCATCTTCACTGAGCTGAAGAGAGTTCAGGCTCTTAGCAAACTCGAACACAGAGCTGATAAGATCATCACAGCCTAGAAAAGCATAAAAACTAGTTAGACCTTTGCATTTCCATTTGGTATTTCCTTTTCCTTAAAAAAACATTAAAAAGTCAATCTTAAAAGGATAGTTTGGCCAAAAATAAAAATGCTGTCATTAAGAACATTCCAAACCCCTGAGACCATTCATAAACAGAAAACAATTAAGATGTTTTTGATGATACTCCATAGACAGCAAGTGTCGTAAGACCTTAAAGTTTAGAAATATACTAAAAAAAAGTCCACGTGTCCAGATTGGTCAATTTGTAATGTTATAAAGCTATAAGAATACTTTTGTACAAACATAAAACTAAAAATAGCAACCTTACTCAAAAGTTTCTTCCCATCTGTAGCAATATTTACATCCAAATATGCTAATTAGATGATTGCGTAAAACTGGATATGCTGGAGAAGCCACTGCTGGTCTTTTTTAATATAATTAAATTACTGTAAGATAAAAACGTAATAAACACACATTGGCTTTTGGAGCGCTCTCTCCCTACTGTTTTGAGGATGTTGTTGTTTTTTTTCTGAACGTTAAATGTCTCGCAACTCCTGCTGTCTATGGAGGGGGTCAGAGAGCTCTCAGATTAGGGATGCAAGATATTGGAAAAAAACAGGCAATTTTCTGTCTTTAAGCGATATATATTGCGATATGAATATTAATTTACAAGATGATTTGAGTAACTGTTTAGAAAGATTTCATAGTTTTACATTGATTGGGATGATTTTGAAGGTAAGTCCATTCGCATAAAATATACAAAATTATATAAAAAATATACTAAATAAATTAAAGCACAGATGAAAACAACAGTAAAAGATAAAATAAACAGCACTTTATAGATTTTGGCGGTGTTTAACAGTATTGAGGTTAAGAAATTAATTTCAATAATCAATTGTAAAATAACACCATATAGTCCTCATTGTTTAAATAATGAACACAATTGATCTATTTGTTAAATTGGAAAACTTTTCTGTGCCCAAATGGTTTAAATTAATTCGAAATCTTAGTCACATGCCTTAAAAACACATCCAAATAAAAAATCTTTCACACTATATGATTACGTCATGTAATATTAACCTCAACTTGACATTGCAGATCCTGCAATGTGACTTCTGCAAGTTCACACGTTGCGATATCGATGCTGAAACAATATATTGTGCAGCCCTATCTCAGATTCATTCAAAATATCCTAATTTGGGTTTGAAATGACACTGTAATTTATGAAAGAATTTTCTTCGAGGTAAAAAACACTTTATTGCTCACCCAATGCTTTGAAGACCTCCGGTCCTGCATATTTGCTGTCAAAAAAGACAGTGTTGTTCTGGGAGTTATACGCCCGACACATCCTCACAAACACCACTTCTAAAGAACCTGCGAAACAGACAAAAACATGCTCATAAGTCAGTAGTCCTGCCGCAGTTTGTCAGTCCACTGATGTGCTGTTGCTGGTTATTTTCACTCGGATAGAGGTTTATGTGAGGTGCACCTGCTTTGAGCAGCACGATCTGATCGTTCTGACAGAGCTCCATGAATCCATCGATGCGCTTGGCAAACTCCACCACATACTGCACAGCTTCAGTGACTTTCACCGCACACAGCTGCCACATGTCCTCCTGAGACTAGATGGAGCAGAGAGAGAGGATGTTAACACACGCGCACACACACACACACACCTGACTGTTCCCCTTAGTGCATTCATGCACCTGCCTGTCCATCCATTCATATGTACTGTACATATAACAGCATCGAAAGATTGAGGAGAAAAAAAAGAACTAATTATATATAATTATCTTCAGTGGATTATAGACCATTTCAATGTGGTCAAGTCACTGGCCCATGAACATTTCCTGCTTGTTATCAATCTATTCCATAACTGCAACAAGAGGCAATTCAATCATAACTTAATGTTAAAACAACTCTCATAACATTATTTACCAATAGGTGGCTCTTTTTGGATTCTCTGAAACTATAGAAATTAAAAACGTAAAAAAAAGGAAATTCGTTGGGACCACTGTTTTTGTTTACATTCCTTAAAATGGCCAATAAGGGTGTTGAGACATTTGCCCTGTTTACACCTAAAATTAAGATGCATATCCATGAGGCCGATTACACAGTCACACCACAGCCAAATCTCTGCAGCCCACTAAAGCTAAGCAGGGTTGAGCCATGTTAAGTAAGCTAGGTTGCCACTAGAAGTGGTGTTACTGAGGCCAGCAGAGGGTGCTCAACCTGCAATCTACAGTATGTGGGCCCTAGTGACTGTAAAGATCTTTAAGTGTATAACAATATACAGTATATATATATATATATATATATATATATATAAAGTTATATTACTATATATAAGTTGTCATGATCCATTATGAGTCATATATGAGCAAACCTAATTGTTGGGTTTTTCAATTAAATGTAAATCACTTTTTCTAATTGAGTTTGACTATTTTCTTCAATGCTCGGTTTCAACTAGAGGTCTGCATGGACTGCAGGACCTGACCAGACTTCTTGTGGTGCGGGAATAAATTTCTAAATAAAACACGTTAGCGGGCAGTAATGGTAAAGTCTAGATTGGATACGAGGCCAACTGGAAGTGTGATTTGCACATAAATATAGTAGCATTTTTTATGACACTGTATAACAATAATTAATGTTTTTACAGTACTGTGACAGTTGGGTTTAGGGTTAGGGGTAGGCTTTAAAAATTCAATTTATTGGGTAATTTAATAGATAACATAAATAATACTCGGTACAACCACTGTTTTTATGTTACTGTGACGGTTGGGTTTAGGGTTGGGGTAGACGTCAATAAAATGCAATAAATGGAAAATTTAATAAATAATATAAATAATTCTCATTAACTTCCAGCTGCAACCGTATCCAATCTAGCAACAATAACTCTGGTGCAATTAGAATGGGAGCGGGCGGTCTAACAATATATCGCTCCCGAGTCCCAACATTATTTTGGAATAGCATATTTGTGATTTCCTTATTCTAATTGAGCACCAGTACAACCAGTTCTCACTAATGTTACACATGATGAACAGATGGACCAGTGCTTTCTGCACATACTTTTTTTTTAGCACAGTCTGTGCGTGAACACCTGCATAACAGTCCTCAGAGCGGGCTTTACAATGGCAGAGTGTGAAGATGCAATGTCCTTCAGCTTGCATTAGAAAACGGGCCAGTTTAATGTTAGGAAACCCACATAGTCTGATGTATGGGAGTCTTTTTCATGAGTCATAGACGCAAATGGAAACAAATTTACCTTTGCGCGATGTGATAATACCTCAAAGTTTTACCCTTTAACAGTCACAAGACTTAAGGATTTAAGGCGGCACTCATGTCTCATCACAAAAGGGCAAACAAAACTGACATTTAGTCTACAATCCTTGCACAACCTCCAGAACAAAAGCTGAATATACGGCGGGAGCGGTCGGGTGGGGAATAAAATCTTGCAGGAGCAGAACTAAAAAAGGTCTCGCGCAGACCTCTAGTTTCAACAAACTTTTTATAGTGTAAATAACAGGTGTCTGTACCAAAATGTTGCCTTTTTATACCTCCATCATCAAATGAAGTAAATATCAAAACAACATTATGTCTTCTGCCTAGTTGACACTACAGGATTTTAAGCCTGATTTGGGCTGTGATCGGAAGAAAATCAATCGACGATCTTTATGTGCAAATTACTCATTGACCCATCAAGAGGCACGCTGAAACAAAAAGCAAATATCTAGTATGTCAAATGTCTGGACGAATCGGCCCACTCAAGACTATGTGCAGCCAATGAGGGAGTAAGAGACGGCTTAACCATTGTGTTTACGCACTCAACAGAAAGATCTGTTATTGGCTAGATCAATGATTCATGTTCTCCATTGAACAACATGGATGCAGGAGCGTTTGAAAGCCACGTCTATCAGCTGACCAAATGGAAGGATCAGCAGACTGAAATGGCTTTGAAATGCTAGTGAATGCTTTCAGAGCTATAAATAACTGCTGCTGAGCAGGGCTGCACAATACATCGTTTTAGCATTGATATTGCAGTGTGCATTCGCAATAGTCACATCGCAGGAACTGAATGCTGAATTGGGATTATGTTTGACCAGGAGAGACTGCTTTACCATAATGGAGCAAATGTTCATTGTTTACATGCTTTTAAAGGCTTTACAAGCATATCAAAAGAGTTTAATGCATTTAGACTAAAGGAATTGTACTATTTTAAAAAATAGTTTATTAAATTACTTATACAATTAAGTCAATTAAGTTATAATAAAAATGCTATGTTGTGCTATTTTTTTAAATTTAATTATTCATTATCTTACTAAACTGAGCTCTTTAAGTCATCAGGTGAAATTGTATTCATTTCGCAATATATATAGCGGAAAAAAACAACAGTGCAATGTCACATTTTTGCAATATTGTGCAGCCCTACTGCTGAGCACAGGCTGCCTGTCTTTCTGATGGCTGAAATCACATGTTTGTAATATAGGCCCTCTGTAACGTATATAACATTGCACATGCTCCCACCAATAGTCATCAGAAAAGTGGTCGAATAATAAAAATTAGACAGCAATAAAAAAAAATTAGACAGATTAAAATACCAGATGTAAATGGGAAAATGTCTCTTTTATCTAGAGGAAATGATCTCCACCAAAACACATCTTAATACCAGAACCATTGAGACGATGTGTCTCAGTTGACCACTTGCGATAAGACCCATGAGATCTCTAATACCAGGTGCACACAGCATCAGACAGACATAAGCAGACACCTTTTTTTGGTACGCCTCCAGGTTGCTCTGTAGGACTGTCTGCCAGTTGCTGGGCTGAAGCTCTTCTCGAAGATACTGGCACGTCTCCAGGTGAGACTTGCAGATGTTCTCTGACAGATGTTCTGTGTCAGAAACACACAAATAGAGTCAAACAGCTGGAGCTGACACACATTCCTGGCTCTGTAAAACGCACACAAGACACATCCAAAGCTGTATATATTACTGCCACGTTATATTTACGAAAATAAAATCATTAAGGCTCATTTTAGTCAAAAGCAAGTACGTTGTCTGCTGCTCTTTGACTGGTCTGTGTTAATGAGGCACTTCATACTAATGACATGTTCAATGGGCCATGGAGGCGGGTTCACAGACCCCTGCTGGTTCAAACCCCACAGCTGTCAATCATGGCCGTAATGCCGGAAGTCTTTAGAACTATTTAGAGGAAAACTATGTCATTTAATTAGATAATATTTTCTTTCTTTGCAATTACCTACCAAATGATGCCAACATAATAGATGTTCTATCATTTACAAAGCAAAACATTTGCATGCGAAAATTAGGGAAATAATGTAAAAATTCACACAATACATAAGTAATATCATAAAAATAAAATATAAATATAAAACTAATTCAAAATAATTTAAAACTCAAATGTGTTATTCATTTTTGTCATAGCTGCTTGAGTTTATGATATTTCCAATGTTAATATTATTCATTCATTCATTTTCCTCCGGCTAAGTCCTTTTATTAATCTGTGGTCACCACAGCGGAATGAACCGCCAACTTATCCAGCATTTGTTTTACACAGCGGATGCCCTTTCAGCTGCAACCCAGTACTAGGAAACACCAATACACGCACATACACTGGCCAATTTAGTTTATTTAATTCACCTATAGCGCCTGTCTTTAGACTGTGGGGGAAACTGGAGCATCCGGGGGAAGCAGTAGACCAGACTAACCTGAAAATCTTATAAAGATAACCAATAGACCAAACATTTGGCATGGTTATGAACACTACAGCGATACAATGCAAATTTTCTTCAAAATAACTTTAAAAGTTGAAATAAATTATTATTCACAAAATTTTGAAGTGCTATGATAACGATATTGTGCATGTTCATTACGATATATTAAACTATTGAAAAATTAGCATCTAATATATTTATATATATTTTGTATATATTTATGCAAATTACATTTTATAACTGCTCAGGGTTTCTGCAGGTTAAATTTAGACTTGTTAGACAATTTTAAGACCATTATAAATTTAATTTTAAGAATAAAATTCATTATTAAGAAATTTCATATAGAGTAGGGCTAAACACATTGGTTTTTCGAATGGCCCAGTTGAAAAATATTTTTTTATTTGCCCTATCAACCTTTTAAAAAATAATTAAATAAATGTAATAATACAATAACAATCATTTTATAATTAAACATTTTACAGTTTTCTCAGTCGCTTTGGTGCAGTTCTCACAACACTATTTACATTTGCAGAACAGGTCATGCATTTCCAAAACAATTAGTCATTTGTGCACATCCTAGTAGCAGTTTCTCATTCCTTTCAACAAATTGCAAATGCTTTCGGACATGCATCAATTGCTTTCATACAACTCTCTGCTGTTTATAACATTATCATTTGCTTATGTCATGTCAGTCAAAATAAACAAAAACTTGTAAATGCTGAATAGTCATTCAATATAAAACTAACAGCTCTTATTTCATCACTTGAGTCATTACATAAAATTTTTTTTAACTTGATGTCAAAATCGGTCAAGCAAACTTTATAAAAAAACAATTTAATCTTTATTTTCCTGAAAATGTCTTTAAAATTGAACAATTTGATGAATGATTTACAGACCTGTGTATGTTGTAGGCTCAGTTTCAATATGTACTGCAATATTGTTTACAGTTGTGCCCAGCTCTACCCAAAGGGAGTTTATGTTTGTTGTAAATAAGGGTGTATTTATTATTTTGCACAATGCTGTGAATAAATTTGGATTGTAAAGAGCATGTGCAGTACAAATGTGAAACATACATATTCAGTGTCTTGTACTCAGATACCTTACTAAATGCAGTGATGTCCAACTTTACTGTAGTTTTCAAATGGCTGTGCAAATAGTATACAGTGCTGTCTTGAGCATTTTCAGCAAGTGTCACCAAAATCAGACTTTTTTTTCATTGAAAAAATGTACAGAGTAAACTGTCATAATGAAAACATGACTAAGCCATTTGACTATCTTGTTCATAAACATTGGTGTCAGGACTTTTCATCTTGATGATACTGTCACTTTGATTGACATCAGTACTTGCTTTTGAGGAATGAGCTATCTATTTTGAGCAAGTGATGCGCTTTTGCAGGTTATCAGCTAGGTTTTGCAGTTTGCACTAATTGTTTTGCAGTTTGCATTAACTGTTGTGCAAATGTAAATAGTGTTGTGAGAAATGCACCAAAGCGTCTGAGAAAAACTGTAATATTTGAAATTATTAACACTTTTATGCAGCGGATGCGCTTGCAGCTTCAACCCAGTACTGGGAAACATCCATAAACACTCATTAACACCCATACACTACAGACAATTTTAGGGCATGTCTTTGGACTGTAGAGGGAAATAGAAGCACTCGGAGGAAACCAACGCCAACACAGGGAGAATATGCTTCTTGCTGTGAGGCGACAGTGCTAAACACTGAGCCACTATGTCGCCTATATTATATTATATTATATTATATTATATTATATTATATTATATTATATTATATTATATTATATCATATTATATTATATTAGGTATAATTGCTGTATTTTTGTGAGTTAAAAGTTTTATTGATATAAGTTGTTAGTGATTGGATGGGTGTTGGCCAGATTGAGTAGCTTTACATAAACAAAGGAAAATTAAGACCCCTTTAAAAAAATCTACAACACAATTTTTCAGTAAATGTAAGACTTTTTATGGCCTAAAGACATCCTGCTGTTACCTAAATCATCATGAGGAGGTGAAGCGTCTCCATTGCTATAGCAGCAGTATTGATCTAGGCCAGAGTCTGAGCTGAGGTCACACACAGGTTCTAGTTTAATGCCATCCATGTCTAGACCTGACTGGTCTGGAGAGGGCTGAATGTCCAGGTAAAATCCCCCGATAGCAGAGTCTGCCTTGCCCTCCTCCTGGGTCTGGCCGTTGACGTATCCACTGAGGTCATCAGGGATCTCGGTGACCCCGCTGCTGGACAGGGCGTATGAGGGTGTGAGTGGCTCTGCTTCTCCTGGAGCTTGACTTTCCTGATTCTTCTCAGACTCGTCACCGGTTTTGTCATCCTGCTGCTGCTGACGGTGCTTCTGAACCTCTGCGAACAGACTGTCCCTCTGCTTCTTAGACATGCGCCCGAACTTCACAGCTGTGGGTGAGCACACATTTAACACATTATAATCAAATATTGGGTTTTAAAGTCTCTCTAACACTTTACAATGGCTTTTTACAATAACATATCTGAGCTTTTCAGGTCGATTTAGAAAATTACATATAAAAAAAAAAAAACACAGTAATACTGGACTTGGACCATGTTTAAGGCAGATACGATTTTTTTAAATTAAAAACTTTAGTTAATGTATATATTTTGATACAAAATAAACCAGGAAATGCATTTGTGATTTACAGTTATTGAATTTGATTCAGGTTTATTTGTACAGCGCCTTTCACAATAACTATTTCTGTTAAAGCAGCTTTACAAAATGAGCACATTATTCCATTACCGGAATTATTATTACCATTATCAGAATCAGAAATGTTAAGAAGTTGTGTATAGGGTGGACATTATATACAGTTGAAGTCAGAATTATTAGCCCCCCTTAATTATTAGCGCCCCTGTTTATTTTTTCCCCCCAATTTCTGTTTAATGGAGGGCAGATTGTTTCAGCATATTTCTAGGCATAATTTTTTTAAAAACCTATAATAGCTGATTTATTTTATCTTTGCCATGATGACAGTAAATAATATTTGACTAGATGTTTTTCAAGACACTTCTATACAGCTTAAAGTGACATTTAAAGGCTTAAGTAGGTTCATTAGGTTAACTAGGCAGGTTAGGGTAATTAGGCAAGTTATTTTATAACGATGGTTTGTTCTGTAGACTATCGAAAAAAAAATAGCTTTAAGGGGCTAATAATTTTGTCCCAAAAATGTTTTTTAAAAAATTAATAACTGCTTTTATTCTAGACGAAATAAAACAAATAAGACTTTCTCCAGAAGAAAAAAATATTATCAGACATACTGTGAAAATTTCCTTGCTCTGTTAAAAATTATTTGGGAAATATTTAAAAAAGAAAAAAAATCAAAAGGGGGCTAATAATTCTGACTTCAACTGTATAAACACAGTTAATCTGCAGTAAACAGTATATAGTGTTCTTCAAAAAAGGTGATGTCTGGGTGCATGTTTAATTAAGTGTATTTGTGTATTAAGTGTACTGTATGTGTTGTCCTCAAAGTTCTTGGATGGTTTTTATGTGTTTGAATAAAGCAATTTAATGACATTTTTTCCCCATTTTTAAAATAACAAATAGTGACATGTTTTTAAATATTTTAAATCAAATTTTCAGAGAGTAGCAATGTTTTAACCTTGACATTTTTAAGAGATTAATATTTGGTATAATAACCCTGATGTTATCACAACAACAAAAAAATAAATAAATCAATAATTTCCCAGAAAGGACAATTTTTTACAGGGCTCAGCATATATAGTACACCCCTCCCAAACCTCTCTTTTAAATTCAGTTTTGTAATTAGAAGCTATACAATATTATATTTGTGCATATACATTAGATTAGTCAGTACTGAAGCAAAATCTGGAGCTTATCTAACAAAATAACTTACGAAAACGGTAAAAAAAACCTACAACACCCAACTTTATATGTTAGAGAAAAATATTAAATACAAATTTTAAAAAGAGGAAAAAAAATCAAGAGAAGCAAAAAATGAAAATTTTTGAAGGTTGTAATTTTTGCTATATTTTGCTTGAATTTAATTGTATAATATTTTAATTTCTAAATATGTTTGGTGACTAAAATATTATTTTAATAAATATTTATGTTTAATAAATCTGTGTTGTTTTAAATGCACCAAAATACATTGCCTATATTCACTAAGAAATGGATAAAAATATTCATTTTCAGAATGGGCTGTACTCAGTTATGCTGAGCACTGTATGTGAAATTTGGAAGTAATATTATCAGATCTGTGTAGATTAAAGTTGTTTTAAAACATTGTACTAAAACCCACACCTATAAACTCAGTAAATCCTGACAAACTGAAAATTTTCACGTGCTCTCCCACGTGTTCCATATCATTTTTTTCAAGTAACACTACTAATGTAATATACTAATGTATTACAGTATATACAGAACAATACCTTACTGGAAGCCTGTGGCAATTTTTCAATTTTAAAAGATTCCATTAAATAGGGCTGTGCGATTTAGAGAAAATATCTAATGGCAATTTTTTTTTTGAGAGATATTGCGATTTGATTTGCGATTTAATTTTGTAGTCAAGCTTCAGCTCAAAAATCTGTAGGTCATGGCAACAATTCTGCGACAGGCAGAAAAAACGACCTGTTTGTTTGGTGTCTGTGACTTTGAAACCAAAATATTCCCATATCACAATGCTGTTTTTCTTTGATATTAATTCATCTGTTAATACTTCTGAAGGAGCAGACGCCATTATCTCACTTGTCCGCACTTTCCTGTTTGTTTGGTTGCACAATTCTGATTGGTCAGAACAAAAGTATGCTCACTCAGTTGGCTAGTAAGAATGTCACACACAGACTGCAGTGGGCGGGGGAAATGAGTAAAACATATATATGTCATACTGCAGCCTCTTTTGATTAACTAATTGAAACTGATTTCAATTAATGGCACAGCTCTACCATTAAGTACGATTTTAAAGCATTTTAAATCCCAAGAACACAAAGCATGTCTTCATAAATCACCTTAATACTGTATTCCAAGGTCATACCCATATCATTATACAATTGTGTATCCTCATTAACCACATAAAAAAGTACACGTATAATAATTATAATATATAATAAAATAAAAATGTTAAACATAAAATGTTTTTCAAATAATATTTCAGACTCATTTATAACATACGTTTTTAACAGTACATATGAAATCTTTATTAAACAAATTACTTTAATATATTATTATATATCGTGGTCGATTTGGTGTTACAGTATGTGTCATGTATAACACTGAAAACTCTAGCGTTGAAGCAGCACAAAGATGAAACTGATATAAATATCAAAGTATTCTAATACATGCGAAGACATTAGCATATACCATTTCATAAAAAAAAAAACATCAAAGCACAAGCCAAAGATTTTCGCTGAAGAAAAGGAATGAGATTATTTTTTGCATTAAAAGCCCTACTGTCACACACTCTGTCCAGAATTAGACACACCGGCAGCCGTGTGCACATCACTCAGACTGCTGCGAGTTTTGAGTGCCTACCATCTCTTGACATGCCCACTGCTAAGCATTTCTGCAGACGGCAGTGCTGGCAGCGGTTTCTGCTGGTACGGTCGATCAGACAGCTCTTCTGCCGAGGACATGAATATGACACAGTGCCCTGCTGACTCCTCCTGAAGAAACCCTGACAGAGAGAGAGAGAGAGAGAGGGAACACAAGCATAGGTCACCTCTACATTCAGCTTTGATGCTTGGATTGCAGCTGGTTTTAGACTGAATTAATAACTCTTCCATCAGAACTGTGACTAAATAATACATGGCCTATTGTAATATCTGGTGACATCACATCAGACTGCAGTCGCATATTTTCATCCAAATAAGGGAATATGTCATGAAATGTGCATCTGTATGCCTCTCTCCCCAGTGCAGTGGTGCGTTATGTGAGCTCCAGATGAAGAATGCATGAAGTGTAAATGCCTCTAGAGCTCTCTGCTGTGCTCGTGCACTCTCTGTGCTGCTTCATGCTACACTCAGATCAAAGTGAAAACGAGGCTTCGCCATGCACTGAGAAAGCAAAACGCTCTGCTTTCACTTGAATCTTTATTTTGGTGTAAATGGGAAATAATTTAGGCTATAATAATAATAAGACCGAAATGGAAGAATTATGTCCTAACATTCATAACTGAAATATTTATAATTGTTTTAATAATAATAATAAACAAAACCAGTCAAAGGTTTAGGGTCAGTGATATACTGCAAAACTTAGGTTGCGCAGGTATATTTTGGGCCAAAAATACATTGTATGGGTTAAAATGATAAATGTTTCATCTATGCCAAACATCATTAGACTATTAAGTGAAAATGTAAAGGTTTATGGTGATATAAAATGTAATAATGTAGAGAAACTGTAAATATATCAAAACCAAAATTGTTGATTACCAATAAACATTGCTAATCACTTAATTTAGACAATTTTAAAGGTGATTTTCTCAGTATTTTGATATATTTTGAACACGCAGATTCCAGATTTTTTAAATAGATTTTAGGAACACTTTCATTTAAGGTGATGTAGTTACACATGTTCCATGAGCTTACTATAGTAATGACAATAAATCATTCACAACTCAGGGTTTCTGCAGGTTTCATCAAGTCAAATTTAGGACTTAAGACCCTTTTAGGACCAACATGAATGACATTTTTTAAATTTTTTATACAGGGCTTAAAACTAGTGATTATTTCTAAAGGTTAGTTAAGCCAATTAAATTTTTTTGCCCTCCACAAATAAAATCAAAAATCAAATAATTACTTTTTAGCGATATAATCCAATGTGTCAAAACAAGACAACTTTAGTTGTATACACTATTTTCAACATAATCTTTTTTTTTTTTTTATGACAAGTTTAACATTGTTAAAAATGATATTTATCGTGGAGGCAATTATATGAATAATCAAAATCCAATAATAATGCAGTAATCTTTTGGTCCAAATTAATTGAGTTTAACTCCTATTCAACCTAACACATTTCTGTAATAAAACCTTAAGTTTCATGCCTATTTATAAATAATATGTCTACTCGCCCCTACATCTGTTCATAGTTTTTGTATGAATGGAAGATAATGCAAAGGGATAAATTATTTTATTATTATCATGATGAACTAATTGGTTTTAGTTTTCTTTCCTTGATTTTATTAAGATGTATTGTTGGTGATTGAATAGATGTCGGCCCGACTATGTAGCTTTACTTGGACAAAGAAAAATTAAGACCTGTTTAAAACAATTGAAGACCTACAACAAAAGATTTCAGTGAAATTAAGACTTTTTGAGCCCTAAAATTTTTCTTTTTGAAATTAAGGACATTTAAGACTTTTTAAGAACCTGCAGATAGCCTGCAATTACATGTAACTTACCCTAAACCACAATCTAATACCAATCATGATAAAAACATGTAAATAAATAATATTACTCAGTAGTTAAATTAAGACTTACATAGTAACAATGTCACCTTAAAATAAAGTGTAACTTAGATTTTTTTCAACCAAAGATTATTATTTTCTCATGAAGTATACAGTACATAAATGGAAAAATTATTTTGTTCAGCTCATTCTATGTAAAAGTATTACAGATCTTATCGACCTCAAACTTTAAACTGGTAGTGATTACAATGATGATTATGACAGTCCTAATTATGCATTTAAAAGAAACTTATAAAAGGACCACTGCTCTTTCATCCTACTGATTAGACATGACTGTGAGATGTATGTGTGTTTTGGTTGTCTTACCTTGCATCCCTCACAGGTTATTACGCCATAATGAATGCCTGATGATTTATCTCCACAGATTTTACAGGGAATACTCTCAATCTGAGCTACAAAGAGACAGAAAGACACTTTCAGAACAAAAACACTCTATGCTGCAATATTTTCTTAACATGTAGAGGCATTTGAGATATGTTACGTTGCTCTGTTTGTTTGAGCAACCCAACATCCCCAGCACAGCAACACTTCTAAGCCAATTGCATCAGACTTGATGCCTCAGTTCAATCAAAAACGCTGTTTGGGAAACTTATTTTGAATATGTCATATACGTCTTTCCACACTGTGCCTGAACTCAGGTTATTGTTCTTAATGCCAGTTTTAACTATTGTAACTTGCTCAGTATTAACATATTACCCAAAGTATTGAATAAAATCATTATCTTATAATTACGTTTTCAGGGAGATTTTTCATCTGAAATTTCTTAAAAGTAAAGTTAATTCAAAAATGACAATTTTTTTCAGCATTTACTCATCGTGATGTGGCTCCGAACCTTTATGAGTTTCTTGAACACAAAATATGCTGTTTAGAAGAATGTTTGAAACCAGTAGCCATTGACAGAAAATAAATAAAAATAAATAACAATACTATGGATGTCTACTTATAGATGATGTTTCTTGAGGTTCATTATTTTGTAAAAAAAAATTTTTTAATTAAATTAATTAAAAATGAAATATAAATAAATATATAATACTATGGATAGCGATAAATTTACAAAACTTTTTGAGGTACATTATTTGTAACAAATAATTAAAAATAAAATAAAATCTAAATAAATAATACTATAGATGGCTACTAATTTACAAATTTTTTTTGAAATACATTATTTTGTAATAAAAAAGAAAAATAAATAAATAAACAATACTATGAAAAGATACTAATTTACAATATTTTTTGAAGTACATTATTTTGTAACAAATAAATAATAAAAAATTAAACAAAATATAAATAAACAAATAAATAAATAAATAATACTATGAATGGCTAGTAATTTATGACAATTTTAAGGTACATTGTTTTGTAATAAATAAACAATTAAAAATAAAATATTTTTAAATAAATAAATAAATAATACTATAGATGTCTACTAATTTACAACATTATTTGAAGTACGTTATTTTGTAAGAGACTTGCTTTCTCTGTTGAACACAAAATATGCTATTTTAGAAAAATGTTTAACCAGTAATCATTGGCAAATAAAAAAATTAAAATAAATAAATCAAAATAATATAAATAGCTGCAATTTTTTACATTTTTAAAATGTTAATTTGTGTTTATCAGGAGAAACTCGAACAGGTTTGAAACAATTTATTCATCTTATAAAAACAAATGGATTTTTTCATTATTATAAATATGCTTCATAATTTTATTTATAGGTTTAAAACAACAATTGTGATAATATCATTGACAAAAAATATTGCACAACTCCACGTAAGGTTAACTTTTTCCTATATTATTCCTCTTCCATTTATTGCTTTGAAAATTACATTCAAAATGCCTTTTCTCAGAGCTCTTTAACCACAAAAAAACTATTATAAAACTCAAATCAATAAGGCTGTTTTGTAAAGCACATGTGTTTTTGACCCTTGAAAACATACTCTTTTATTCCTTTAAACTGATTAGAGGAGAGCATAATCACATCAAGACTAATTCCACAGCTCCTGACCTTTGAGTCAGCTAATGCAGAGAGAACAGTACTTGAGGTTTGTTGTGTAGAGAGTAACCTCAGGCTTTAGCTACGGTAAAGAAACGGTACAAAACCCCCCACAAAACACTCCATTTATTCAAGCAGAAAAAATGGCAATGACTGTCGAAATCACCCACGGGAGTGACATCATCTGTAAGTACAATCTGCTCTCCTAACAGCCGACATTCATTTGTGTAACTACAGACATCCTCTCTCAACAGCCATGTGGTCAATGCTGGACAGTAGCTTAATGCTTTTACTGTGTTTTTAACTGCATTTAAGTCAAATTTTAAGCGTCTTATAGTATGTGTGAAAATAAAATTTACAATGTTTGTTTTGCTAGTGCACATTGTTAGTCTTAAGGTGAACAAATAATCAAGTTAATCCACTGAAAAAATCTTTGATTAAAGTCTGACCGTTTGTTTCCTCATTTGGAGTGGTGGTCCTTCTTTAAGTACTTTTGAAGTCTTCAGCCATGATATACTTAACCACGCCCCTCTTACTATTAGTTTGCTATGAGGGAATTATGCGCAAAAAAAGACCCCCCCTATTAAATATTCAGTTTCAGCATGTAGTACATCGACATACTAAAATAAACATTACGCAACAACTTTCAGTTCACACAGAGTTTAAGTACTTTTTATGATTTGTTTTAGGAAACTATTACTTTTATTTAACATAAAACGGTCTACTACATTTCATAAATGTTCTAAATTAAATTGTTATTTTGACCTGCAAAAACTGCAATCCACTTAAAGATGCAACAGAGTTTCCCATTTATGAATTCACTGATTCATACGATTCGTTCAGAGTGAGTCTACAGTTTACAATTCACTGATTCAAACAATCTATTCTGAGCAGGTCTCCAGTTAACGATTCGCTGAAACAGATGATCATCAAATTTAAGCTTTTAATGCTGGGTTTTTGAATTTATTAACATAAATCACATTTAGCTCACGAATATCAGCTGTATTACTTTTACTTCACTACATTTCAAAAAACAAACTATTGTGCTTTCTACTCCACTGTTTAGCACCTAGACTGCAGCTTTGTACAAGACATTTGGCCATAGGAGAAATGGCTGTGCCCAACTGAGCCTAGTTTCTCTCGAGGTGTTTTAATTCTTCACTTTTGCCATTTGGTGAAGTTTTGAAGAATTGAATTTCTTTCAGAAAAACTGTAATCCGCTTAAAGATGCAATAGCATGTCCAATTCATGAATTCAATGATTCAGATAATTCGTTCAGAGTGAGTCTACAGTATAAAATCCACTTACTGAAACGGATGGCGAGCATCAAATTTAAACTTTTAATGCTGAATTTTCAAAAAAAAAAAAATCACATTTAGATCATGAATATCAGTATTACTTAATTAACTACATTAAAAAAAAACATGATACTTTCTACTCCACTATTTATTTCATAAATGCTGCAAATGAAAATGTTATTTTGACATGCAGAAACTTTAATTAGCTTAGAGAAGCAATAGCATGTCTGATTCAAAAATTCACTGATTCAGATGATTCGTTCAGAGTGATTCTCCAGTTTACAATTCAACAA